>NC_135894.1:30325514-30612013 GCF_964194155.1 Cetorhinus maximus
ATATGAAAGATGGTGATCACTGATTCCTTGTATCATCTCTGTACCATTGCCCTCTTAATTTCTGTTCACATATGGCAGTTTCTAACATTACTGGACCAAGAGGAGCTGCTGTATAAAATGAAGCAACTGGAAGGCTCAGGGATTGTTTTTAAGCGATACTGTGCAATGTTCATAATGTAAAACACTCAGTCTAGTTTCACACATTCAAGAGCCACTTTGCAAGAATAGCTTCCTTCACTTTGATAAGTTGTAGTGAAATCTTAGTGAGGATTTCTTATTACATATTTTCTTGCTTGGTTTTAATGGAAGATTCTACGAAGCAAATTGTTTTGCAGTGTTATTACTTCTTTATTTGTTATAATTCAGCACTTTTCCACAGTTGGGTACTACTTAGATCAGAGGACTTAACAAGGGAATGTGGTTATGAAGCATGTGAGTGCAGCCACCATTTCAGCTTGGGTCTCCTTTCATAGCAGAATTATTGTTTGTAGCTCACAATCTTCTGTAGCATGTACAATGAAGGAGAGCAGCAGCTAAAAGTTTAAAGTGACTTTCTTGCTATGGGTGTGCTTGTAATAACCAGACCCCAGTAGAGTGAATGATACAGCACAGACTAAATGTGTAGTCTCTGCACAAATAGCATTACCACAACAATTCAGTGAAAGAACAAAGGAACATAGAAGACAAACTCCTAATCACTTTAAAAGGGATATTGGGATAGATTTCAACCTGGCTGATTGGTTTCTAATAGCTGGTGTTCAGCTGACATTGCCAGTTTTAAGTTCAGCAAGTTAAAAATCATTCACTTGTCAAGTATCAACTTATATAGCCAACTGAAAACCGCAACGCTTCTTACTGAACTGAAATCTGTTCCCTTACCATTAGATCTGGAAACCCGACAACAATTGTTGCGTAGCTGTTTTCATCAGACAGAATCCGATTTGGAGACACAATCTTCTGACCGAGGGCTATGCTCAGATTTTCTGAGGGTAACTCTTCCTTTGACACCATATAGGGGCGTAAGAGCTCCAGGGCTAAAACCAATGGAGGGAAAAGCTTTCAGTCATGATGCATGAACAACTGGTTTGGAATCAATAAATAAAAGTGTCATTTTCACTCAGTCGGTACCACCTTTTGAGTCAGGCTGTGGTTTCAAAATTCCATGACAGACAAGGCTGAAACTTGGGTTCAGTCATGAGGGGGTGTTCCATTATTAAAGATGTCACCTTTCGGGTGAGAAATTAATCCAAGGCCTCTTTTACCCGCTCAGGCTCCAAAGGACGACTGGAGAAGTGTTGGGTACTCTCTCTGTCCTGTCTATTATTTCAACTTTAACCAACACCATCAAAGCAGGTTATCTCTTTTGTGTTTGGTGAGATCTTACGGCATGCAAACTGACTGCTACATTTACACACTAATATGAAAAGCAAAATACTGCAGATGGTGGTAATCCAAAATTCAGTTGAGAATTAAAATGACATAACTTGCTTCCACTCTTACCTTTCTGTCCTTGGCCTGCTGCAGTGTTCCAATGAAATGCAATGCAAGCTCAAGGAACAGCATTCTCATCTTTCGATTCAGCACTTTACCGCCTTCTGGACTTAACATTGAATTCAACAACCCTAACCTCTGCCCCCATTCCTTTTCCGTATTTTTCGCTGGTTTGTTTCTTTCTTTATTCTTTTACTTTGCATTTGGATGGCTGCCATTCTGCCATTGACACCTCCTCTAGTCACTTCTTTTGTTTCTTTACTAGACCCATTACCACTCCCTTTGGCTTTTATACCAGGAAACCTTTTGTCATTTAATCTCTCCTGCCTTCCACCATGTCACAGACTTCCCTTTTTGTTCTTCTTCCCAGCCACCCACCCCTTTCACTTGCTCAAAACTTACTTAATTTCCAACTTCCCTCAGTTCTGATGAAAGTTTACAGATATGAAACGTTAACTCTGTTTATCTCTTCACAGATGCTGCCTGACCACCTGAGTATTTCCAGCATTTTCTGATTTTATTTAAGGCTGCTCCATTTGCCTACGTAGTAACAGGCATCATACTCCAAACTGCAAGATGCTAGCAGTGAACAGCTTTTAAGCAACTCTCAACCATTTTGTTACCATTTTCACATCATCTTTTGATTCCATGTTTGTCCCATTATCAGCCTTATGCCATCAACCCTTTTGTCATTTAATCTCTTCTGTCTTCCATCCCATCACATAACTTCTCTTTTGCTCTTTCCCTACCTCCTGCTCACTCTGGCTCTGCACTTGCTTAAAGTCTGTTCACCGCCAACATCTTCCAGTTCTAATTAAAGGTTATTGACCTGAAACATTAACTCTGTTTCTCCATCTGACCCCGCTGAGTATTTCCAGCATTTTCAGTTTTTAGTTCTTATCAGGATCAGAATTTGGAACTCCCTCCCTAACAGCACTGTGGGTATGCCTCCACCACATGGACTACTGCGGTTCAAGAAGGTGGCTCCCCACCACCTTCTCAAAGGTAATTAGGGATGGGCAATAAATATGTTCACATTCCATGAAAGAATCTAAAAACAATTGGGTTTTGCAGCCCTAACATCATGCTGTGTTTTACATTTTCTCTCAGCTCGTTCTCAGCTGTTACTGGCCATTTCAGTTCCGTATTGTTTGAGAGACCCCGCAACTAATTTCTTTCTCACCTTTTGCACAGATCAATATTCTGGCTGGCTCAAATTCACCTTACTGGTGAAAGACATTGACCACTATTCAAAAACAACCTACAGCTCCATAGGGTCTAATAATCCATCACGTCATTCTGTAAGGACTATGAGATAAGAGCCGTGACCATCACTGAACACTTCATTTTGTCATTGGTGAATTATAAATGCCTGACATAGGAACACAGGAACTGGAGGAGGCCATTCAGCCCTTCGAGCCTGTCCTGCCATTTAATTAGATGATGGCTGATCTTTATCTTAACTCTGTTTACCTGCCTTAATTCCATACCCCTCTTTTAGGGATTTTAATTAGTGACAGGCGAAGTAAACAGGTGCCTCAATAAAATTCAAGATCTCTGGCCACAGCCCAGCTAACACTACGCAACATTTTCTCAAACTGTGGTTGAAATATTCTACAGGAGATGAGAGAACAAACCCTTACTGAGAGGCTCACCGGATCCAATATGCAGTCTACGGTTTCCCAACTCTCTTCCTAACAGCACTGTGGGTGTACCTACACCACATGGACTGCAGCGGTTCAAGAAGGCAGCTCACCACCACCTTCTCAAGGGCAATTAGGGATGGGCAATAAATGCTGGCCTAGCCCACAACGCTCACATACCATGAACGAAGGAATAAAAAAAAACTCTAGCTGATCTATTCCTGGAGGGTTATCACATGACCCCCTCCCTCCAGCCACCCCAGCACTGTGCCCTTGGGCTTGTGACTCCCCACTCTCCCAACCAATTGGAAAGTGAGCTGATGCTACATTATCTGATTGAATGGTAATTTACTCTCAGTCAAATAGCCTTCTTATTCCCATCTCCAATATTTTCACAACCAATGAACAAAAACATGTTGATAGAATTCCATATTTTGCCATCACGAATTTTCTCCTGAGCTGCTGCAGATTAATCTACAATTTGTGGAGATTCACGGCTAAACTGGAGGGTCGGTAAGCCTAATGCAGCAAAGCTGATGCAGAAAAGGTCCATTCAAAAAGCAGTATGGGTATTGTGGTCATCAGAGGCGGCAATGACACGCATGGTCTTACCCTCTTGCTGTTCTGAAGCAAATGAATGAGAGTTCTTCAGTGACTGACCTTATTGAATATGGATATTACTGAGGTACTGCAAAAAGTTTTGAGGTGCTCTGGTCCCTGGCTTTGGTTGGCATCAAATCCTGTGCCATCTCTCACCCCATTTCCCCATGCCCCCTCAAAAACATAATGAAGGGGGCACTCAGTAAAGCAAAGGCTCCATCTTAAATACACCATGTGTACTTCGCACACAAGTGATCTAAGGCTGCTTACAGCTCCTCGAGGCTACAAACAGAAGGTGAACCTTTTTGTTTTCGTTCCTGAACAAATCACATACCCGGTGTGATTCCGAAGCCTGTGCTGACTGGCTCTTCATCAATCACATGCAGCTGACAAACTCCAGACAAGTCAGATTCAATGTGCATCGGCTTCGTCAGGAGGAACTTCCTGAAAGATGTAAAAACAGCTCAGTTGTTCATTAAAATGGGGGAAAGTGATCTCAGAGAGATTAGATTAGATCAGAGAATTGGGTGTGGAACCAGTGAACCTCATAGTACTCCTAGTTTATTGATGATAAAAATGCCCTTCGCATAGACTTAAGTGCATCTGGGAAAGGGTGATTTTATTCATCCATTAACAGGTCTAACTGGACCCCACTGGGCACAATCAGTGCTGACACACTCTGCCCAAATCCGAGAGAGCGTGAGGAGAGATACCGGAGACAGACGCAGAGTTGTGGCTCAGTGAGCCTCCCTGCAGAGAGATGCAAGGTGCCAAGTCCCGGTTTGAAACAATTACCATGGAGCAAAGTCTCTCTTTGACAGCAATGATTTGAAAAGGAGCAAAGGTTAAAGAAAATAACAAACTCCTTTAAACAAGAGAGCTTCTACATGAGTACCCAACGTTTATGCAATTTGGCCAGGTTTCAAAATGGGGAGTACAGGGCTGGAAAATTGCAAGAAATAAATATCGAAACAACAGAATGATGGGAATAGACTGTCGGTACTTAAAGTTGACAAGGCACCATGACCAGACTAATGGTCCAAGGATAGTGAAGGAAGTGAGAGTAGAAATTGCAGGGCACCGGCAATGATCTTTCAGTCTTCCCTAGACTCAGGGGAGGTGCCAGAGGACTGGAGAATTGCAAACATTACTCCCTTGTTCAAAAAAGGTTGTAAGGATAAACCCAGCGATTACAGACCAGTCAGTTTAACTTCAGTGGTGGGCAGGATTCTAGAAACAATTATTTAGGATAGAATTAGTAGTCACATGGAAAAATATGGGTTGATAAGGAAGAGTCAGCATGGGTTTCTAAAGGGGAAATTGTGTTTAACTAACTTGCTAGAGTTTTTGAAGAGGTAACAGAAAAGGTCGATTCGGGTAATGCTATTGATGTGGTGCACCTGGACTTTCAAGGCATTTGATACAACAGACTTGAGAAAAGTTATTGCTCATGGAACGAAAGGGACAGTACCAACGTGATACAAAATTGGCTGAAAAATAGGAAGCAGAGAGTAATAGTTAAGGGATATTTTTCAGGCTGGAGGAAGGTTTGTAGTGGAGTTCCCCAGGGGTCGGTATTAGGACCCTTGCTTTTCCTGATATATATTAATGATCTAGATCTTGGTGTGCAGGGGACAATTTCAAAGTTTGAGGATGATGCGAAGCTTGGGAGTGTTGTAAACTGTGAGGAGGACAGAGTAGAGCTTCAAAAGGACATAGACAAGTTGGTGGAGTGGGCAGATAGGTGGCAGATGAAGTTCAATGTTAGAGAAGTGTGAGATGATGCTTTTTGGTAGGGAGAACATGGACAGACAATATAAAATAAGGGTGAAATTTTGAAGGGGGTGCCGGAGCAGAAAGACCTGGCTGTATGTGTTCATTGTTTAATTGAAGGTGGCAGGACAGGTGGAGAGAGCAGTTAATAAAGCATATAGTATCCTGGACTTGATTAATAGGGGCATACAGTACAACAGCAAGGAGGTTATGCTGAATTTATATAAGACACTCATTAGACCTCAGCTGGAGTATTGTGTAGAGTCCTGGGTGCCACATTATAGGAAGGATGTGAACACACTGGAGAAAGTGCAGAAGAGGTTTACAAGGATGGTTCCAGGGATGAGAAACGTCAGTTACGAAGACTGATTGCAGAGGTTGGGACTGTTCTCCTTGGAGAGAAGGCGGCTAGGAGAAGATTTGATAGAGATGTTCAAAATCATGAGGGGGCTGGACAGAGTAGATAGGGAGAAGCTGTTTCTGCTCGTAAAAGGATCAAGAACGAGAGGGCACAGATTTAAAGCGATTTGCAAAAGAAGCAAATGTGACGTGAGAAAAACTTTTTCGCATGAGTGGTTCTGGTCTGGAATGCACTGCCTGGAAGTGTGGTGGAGGCAGGTTCAGTCAAGGCATTCAACAGGGCATTAGATGATTATTTGAATAGAAACAACGTGCAGGGGTACAGGGAAAAGGCAGGGCAATGGCACTAGGTCATAATGCTCATTTGGAAAGCCGGTGCAGACATGATGGGCTGAATGGCCTCCTTCTATGCTGTTAAAATTCTGTGATTCTGTGATACTAATTGCCTGAAACATGACATAGACAGTTTAGCAGAATGGACAGGCAAATAGCAGATGGAATTTAATATAGAGAAGTGTGAGGTGATGCATTTTGGCAGAAGGGACAGGGAGAAGCAATATAGGCTTATTGGCAGAAATCTAAAGAGTGTGCGGGGACAGAGGGTCCTGGTGGTGCATGTGCATAGATCTTTGAAGGTAGCAGGACATATGAGAGTGGCTAGCAAAGCAGATGGAATCTTGGGCCTTCTAAATAGAGAAGTTGAGTGCAAAAGCAGGGAAGTTATACTTAACCTTTATAAAGCTCTGGTTAGGCCCCAACTGAGCATTGCGTTCTATTCTTGTCACCACATTTTAGGAACGATGAGAGGGTCCTTGAGATGGTGCACAAGAGATTTATCAGAATGGTTCCAGGGACGGGAGGATGGTTTTAGTTACAAGATTAGACTGGAAAAGCTGGGTTTGTTCTCCTTGGAGCAAAAGAGATTGAGGGGAGGCTTGATAGAGGTGTACTAGATTAGATAGATAAAGAAAAGCTGTTCTCATTGGCTGTAGCACAAGAGCTAGGGGATACAGATTTAAGATTTTGGGAAACAGACTCGGGAATGTGAGGAGGAACTTTTTAAGGATGTACTAGTGAGAGATAGAAAATGTTGATATATACAGAGCACATTATTGGATAGCAGGTAACAACTGGGTGATATAACTGGGAAAGGCCTTCTGAATAATTCATTACACATTGGAGCATCTTAAAATGTGAAATTGTCAAGGACTGCTCTCTAGCTGCTCTCCTGCTACATGTTCCTCCTACAATAAAGTCTTTCCTATGTGTACCCCCTCTAAATTAACAGCTTTTTGTGTAATTATCGGCAGCAAACAATGAAAGGGTGTGAGAAAAGCTTCCTTCAGATCAGGCTTCGTTTACCCTCTCAGATGCTGTAAAAGATCCCATGGCACTAGAAATGATCTCAGGTGTCCGGGTCAATATCTATCCCTCAAATTACATCACTGAAAAATAATTATTTGGTTATTTATGTTGTTGCTGTTGCTGGGGTCTTGCTGTGCACAAATTTGGCTGGAACATCTCCCTAAAATTGCAACAGTGATGACATTTCAAAATACTTAATTTGCTGTAAAGCACTTTGGGATGTCTGGCTGTGATGCACGACCCTCCCCCTTTGAAATGCCAATATACAATGTAATGAAACAGCAGTCAGTGCCCATAACATATTGACAGTGTCCATGAATTGTTGTATCTGATTTACAAGTTACAGGAGTGTACAGAAAAGAGGAGAAGAGATGTGCTGCACTCACTTGTTAGTTTTACTCTCCACCAGTAGCCATCTGTCTTCAGCCACCAAATGAACAGATTTAACTTTGATTGGCAGGGATATGGAATGGGAACGACTCTCTAGGACATCCAACACATTCAAGAAATTCCTGCAAAATACAAGCATCTGTCACTGAACATCCTGCTCTAACAGGCTTTTAACAACTACAAACAGATTGTCCTTTCCAATTCTCAGCTTCAAAATAACTGTGAAAATGCATTGTAGATTTCTGAAACTGCCGGACACACAGCTGAATCTGTGTATTGTACCATGACACATTGCAGGTGTCAATGTTCTCACTAGATGACTGCGATGTCGTGTGAGGAGATTCAAGAGGAAGTGTATGTCTGGTGAAGCAGGGTTAAAGGCTGTGGGATCAATGAAAACAGGCACACAGGTATAATGTTCCTCCCATTTCAAAATCACCCACACTGTTCTTATTTCTATATTGCCATTTACAATGGAAATGGTCTAAACTTGCCATGCTGAAATTATGCCCTGCTGCTTTTAGTAGGCACTGTGCAAGGTTAGACAGGCAATTTCCCTATTAATTATAGCCACAGGAATTGATACTGGGGAAGGTTGATAGAACTTGTGCACAACAATAAGACCATTAAGACATGCACAGCAAATTCTGTGATTTATCCTTTAAATATTATTTCGGTTCACTTGAGCAATAGAAAATTGTTGTAAAGTTTAAAGATTTTGGAGCTAGTTTAAGGTATGATTTTTCCATAATTCCCAGCTTTTCTGTCTTTTACCTCTCAGTTTTCTTCCCTTGGATTCTGAAGGCCCCAACCAATGCAGCAAGTACATTCTGGGCACTGGCAGTCCGCTGGTACCTTGTCTAAGTGGATAGCCAGTATAAACTGTGGGTCTTGCCTCTGTCAGAAGGTTGTGGGTTCAAGTCCCACCCCAGGGACTAGGGCATAAAAACTAGCCTGATACATCACTGCTAATACTGAGGGACTGCCACACTGTCGGAGTTACTGACTCTCAGTTGAGACGTTAAACTGAGGCCTATCTACTCCCTCAGCTGGGTGCTAAAGATCCAATGGCATTATTTCAAAGAAGAGCAGGGGAGTTCTCTCTGGTATAAGTTCAGAGAATGCTGGACAAACTCAGCAGGTCTGACAGCATCTGTGGAGAGGGAAACAGAGTTAACGCTACGTTAACTCTGTTTCTCTCTCCACAGGTGCTGTCAGACCTGCTGAGTTTTCCTAGCATTTTCTGTTTTTATTTCTGATTTCCAGCATCTGCAGTACTTTTCTTTGAATTCTCCCTGGTGTTCTGGCCAGATTTATCTTACAACTAATGTCATTATCACATCGCTGTGTGCAAACTGGCTCCCATGCTTCCTACATTACAACAGTGACCAGACTTCAAAAGTACTTCATTCACTGTAAAGATCTTTGGGGTGTTTTTAAGTTGTGAAAGGTGATATATAGATACAAGTGAAGAGGGCACTTAGTAGGCCATATTCCTCTGCCACGTTATGTTAACTCAACGTTATTAAATTACACAACTCTTCCTTGATGATCTGTAATAACGAAGTGGAGAAAAAGAAATCTTTTTATTAAGAGCTTCCATCTCACCGAGGTGGCTTCAGATTAATCCACAGCCAACAACTTGCTCTGAAAACTCAGCTCACATTTTGATAGCTGTGACAAATTCCACCACAGCCGCTGAGACAATTCACAACATTCTAAAACAATCAACAACATTCTAAATAAAGCAACCCACCACATTCTGAAAGAAAAAGTCAATTTGCCCTCTCTCCCAATATAAACGGATATTTAAAAAACTCCAGGATCCAGATCTGGATCCTCATCTTCATCAAAAGCTAATCTGTTTTTCCTTGAGCATGCCTTATCTGAGAGCCAAGTTTTGTTGAAATCCGTCCATTAGTTTTTGAGATATATTGTTTATACAGACAACAGGGGAGGAGGTAATAAGTTGTTCTCTTCTTTTTTCACATGTCACTGGCTATTCGACTGCACAGGGAATCGCAAACATTGATGATTCCCCATCTCCAGCCCCACATGGATAACTGAGTCCCAGTGTTGCCATCCTAGCTGAGGTTAGTTACTTAGTAACTGTACAGCGAATGAACTTGGACCTATGCCAGTCTGTACAGTTCAGGGTCATACAAGGCAGTTTTCATGGTATCAATGAGCAGAGGACTAGCACACAATCATCTGATAGCAAAGCTCCGCGCTAGCAATGCAAGCTCAGAAACACAGATGGGAATACATTTTTTAAAGAAAGAATCAACCTTATTGAAGAAAAAAACAATTCTTACCCTTGCTCCTTGTAGAAGACAAGCCAATTTTTGTGAGAAAATTCCCTGCACATTTTGTAAACATCCTACAAGTGAAAAGTTAACAAATCATATCAATGACTGGCTTAAAAATATGACTCGCGTGTAAAATACTATTTCTCAGCAAAACCTTCATGTTCCAGACTTTACAGCTGCATGACTCTGAAAGGTTTTGATGAGGTAAATTGGGGGGAAAGCTATTTCTGCTCATCAGTGAGTAAATTTAAAATCAACACCAAAATAACAAAGGGAGATGTTAGGAAAATGGTTTTACCCAGAGGTTGTTAAACCATGGAATGCCCAATCAGAAACAGAAACTTTTCTAAAAGAGAAGTGGATTAATATTTGAGAAAGGAAACTTTTCAATGTCTGGAGATCGGGCAGCGGACTGAGAGTCAGCAGGTAGTTCTTTAAAAGATACGAGAAGTAACATTTTTGCATTTGTTAAACATAACAAGGTCTCTGAACTTTGATTAACCCACAACCTGCTCAACCTCTGCCTCTTTGGTCTTTTGTGTACCCATAATTTTCTTCACCCCCCCTCTCTCTCCAGTAACCGCACTACCCCCACAATTGGCAGCGGTGCCTTCAGCTGCCTAGGCCCTAAGCTCTGTTCTGGAATTCCCTCCCTAAACCTCTCTGCTTCTCTATCACTCTCTTGTCCTTAAGGCACTCCTTAGAAGTTACATCTTTGACCAAACTTTTGGTCACAAGCTCGAGTATCCCTGATGTGGTTTGGTAATGAATTTTGCCTGATGACGCTCTAATGAAACACCCTGGGACATTTTATTATGTTAAAGGCACTATCTAAATGCAAGCTGGCTTTGTTTCTTGTATCCACACTGCTTACGAGTTCCACCTCTTCAACATGATCCTAGCCATTACTCTTTACACAGTAAACACTGTGATGATGTGCTCCTAGCTCAGAATCTTGGCTGCAGAATCACAGGATCTTTGCAGTGCAGTAGGAGGCCCTTCAGCCCATCGACTCTGCACTGGCTCTCTGAAAGAGCATTCCACCTAATCCCACTCCCCTGTCTTATGCCCACCACCTTGCACATTCAATCCAATTCCCTTTTGAATACCTCGATCAAACCTGCAACCATCACACTCTCAGAAGTTCGTTCCAACCACCCTCACATCACTTTTATTCCTTTTGCCAATTATGTGCCCTCTAGTTCTTGATGTTCTCTTGAATGGGAACAGTTTCTCACTATTTACTCGTAGGATCTTGAATACCTCTGTCAAGTCTCCTCTCAGCCTTCTTTCCTACAAGGATAACAGTCCCAACCTCTCCAATCTATCCTCATAGCTACAGTTCTTTATCCCTGGAATTATTCTTGTGAACCTCCTCTGTACTCTCTTCACTGCCTTCACATCCTTCCTCAAGTATGGCTCCCAGAACTGGACGCAGTACTCCAGATGAGGCCTAACTATTGTCTTATGCAATTCACTCTTGTACTCAATGCCCCTATTAATAAAGCCTAAGATACTATATGCTTTACTAACTGCTCTCTCAAAATGCCCTGCCATCTTCAGTGACCTATGTACATATACACCGAGATCCCTCTGTTCCTGCACCTTCTTTAGAGTTTCTCCCTTTATTTTATACTGTCTCTCCATATTCTTCTTGCCAAAATTAATCACCTCACACTTCTCTGCATTGAACTTCATCTGCTACTTGTCTGCCCAACCCATCAACAAGTCTATGTCTTTTTGAAGTTCAAGACTATCCCCATTACAGTTGACAACATTTCCAATCTTCCTCTCATCAATGAATTTTGAAATCATGCTCTGAACACCACCGTCTAGGTCATTAATATATATCAGGAAGAGCAAGGGTCCTAACACTGACCTCTGGGGAACTCCACGACAAACCTTCCTCCAATCTGAAAAACAACCATTTATCACTACTCTCTGTTTCCTGTCAGTCAGTCAATTTCTTATCCAAGTGCCAATTTTCCCTGCAGATAGGTCCCTTAATGTTATTGCGCCAATTCTGTTAGTTATGCTTAACAACTTGCACTTATTTAGCGCCTTTAGCATAGAAAAATGTCACAAGGCGCTTTGCAGGGGTGTTATCAAACAAAACTTGACACCAATTCACAAAAGGAGACACTTAAACAGGCATCAAAAGCTTTGTCAATGACACCTTGAGGATATTACTGAGGGGCGAGGCCATAGAGGGATTTGAAAACAAGGATGAAAATTTTGAAATCAAGATGTTGCTTAACCAGAAGTCAATGTAGGTCAGCAAGCACAGGTGTCATAGGGGAATGGGGTGTGATGAGAGTTGGGACACAAGCAACAAGTTTACAGAGGGAAGAATGCGGGAGTGTGTTGGATTATTTGGAATAGTCAGGCTTAAGAGGTAACACAAGTATTTATTGAGGGCTTCAGCAGCAGATGAGCTAAGAATTGAACGATGTTACGATACTGGAAATTGGTGGTCTTAGTGATAGTGCAGACATATGGTTGGAGGCTCTTCTCGCAGTCAAATATGCAAATCATTCAGGCGATTTCAATATCAATAACATACAGACAATGAATACTGAGAAGCTGTTGTTAATCCACAATGCAATCCAAAGTGCCAAATGTCATAAAGGTTCAATTTAACAGTAAACATAACGATAACCTTACATTTATCTCTTATACATGATCAATTCATTGTTTTCCTTAAAGAAAAGTTTACTGTCTCACACCTATGAGGTACTCCCTTAGTGATTCTGGAAAGGTTCCATCAGACTGGAAATTAGCAAATATAGCCCTTCTATTCAAGAAGGGAGACAGACAGAAAACAGGAAACTATAGGTCATTTAGCTTTACATCTGCCGTGGGGAAGGTGTTAGAGTCGATTATTAAAGAGGTTATACCTGGGTGCCTAGAAAAATTCAAGGCAATCGGGAAGAGTCAGCATGGTTTTATGAAAGGGAAATCATGTTTGACCAGTTTATTAGAGTTCTTTGAAGGTGTACCATGTGCTGTGGGTAGAGGGGAGCCTGTAGACATATTGTAACTTGGATTTCCAGAAAGCATTTGATAAGGTGTCACATCAAAGGTTATTGTGGAAATTAAAAGCTCATGGTGTAGGTGGTAACATATTAGCTTGGATAGAAGATAGGCTGGCTGATAGAAAACAGAGAACATGCATAAATGGGTCTTTGTCTAATTGGCAGGACGTGACGAGTAGAGTCCTACAGGGGTCTGTACTGGGGCCACAACTTCTTACAATTTACATCAATGACTTAGATGAGGGGAATGAAGACCATGGTAGTTAAATTTGCAGGTGACACAAAGATAGGTAGGAAAGTATGTTGTGAAGAAGGCATAAGGAGTTTGCAAATGGATATAGATAAGTTGAGTGAGCGGGCAAAAATCTGGCAGATGGAGTATAATGTGGGAAAATGTGAAGTTGTTCACTTTGGCAGGAAGAATAAAAAAGCAGAGCATTACTTAAATGGAGAACGACTGCAGAATTCCAAGGCGCAGAGGGATCTAGGTATTCTTGTGCATGAGTCACAAAAGGTTAGTATGTAGGTACAGCATGTAATCAAGAAGGCTAATGGAATGATATCCTTTATTACGAGAGGGATTGAACATAAAAGGATAAAAGCAAAATACTGCAGATGCTGGAAGTCTTAAACAAAAACAGAAAATGCTGGAAAAACTCAGCAGGTCTAGCAGCATCTGTGGAGAGAGAAATAGAGTTAACGTTTCGAGTCCATATGAAGAAGTGGGGTCATAAGGACTCGAAACATTAACTCTGCTTCTCTCTCTATAAAAGTAAGGATGTTATGCTTCAGTTATACAGGGCATTGGTGAGACCGCATCTTGAATAATATGTGCATGTTTGGTCTCCTTATTTAAAGAAGGATGTAAATGCGTTGGAGGCAGTTTAGAGGAAGTTTCTCAATTATGGAATGAGCGGGTTGTCTTATGATGATAGGTTGGACAGGCTGGGCTTGTTTCCACTGGAGCTTAGAACAGTGAGGGGTGACTTGATTGAAGAATATAAGATCCTGAATGGTCTTGACAATATGGACGTGGAAAGGATGTTTCCTCTCGTGGGTGAGACCAGAACTGGGGAGCACTGTTTTAAAATTAGGGGTCGTTCTTGTAGGACAGAGATGAGGAGAACTTTTTTCTCTCTGGGGGTTGTGCAACTTTGGAACTCTCTGCCTCAGATGGTGATGGATGCAGAGTCACTGAATATTTTTAAGTCAGAGGTAGAAAGATTCTTGTTAGGCAAGGGAATCAAAAGTTATCAGGGGTAGATAGGAATGTGGAACTCGAAACACAAACAGATCAGCCATGATTTTATTGAATGGTGGAGCAGGCTCAGGGGGCCGAATGGTCTACTTCTGCTCCTATTTCTTATGTTTGTATCGTCTAAACAAAGCTGGTGAAAAGGAAAGGGAGATTGGAGATGGGGTGGGGTCCATGGAGTGATGCAGTTTGCAAGGATGGAAAGGACAAGAATTGTTTTTTTGAGGAGAGAAATGTTGAAGGAAGATTTGAAGGAGAGGGCAACAGTGCCTGGAGAGATTACTGTTAATAACATTGACTAATAGGGAGCCAGGAAAGGAAAGTTAGTCAGCGGTTTAGTGGGAATAAGACCAAGAGAGCAGCAGGTGAGTCTCATGAACAGGATGAGTTCAATGAGGGCAGGAAGGGAGATAAGTGAGAAACTAGAGAAGGACATGAATTCAGAGTTGGGGCAAGTGGGGAGCATTAGAGGCAGTTTGGCCCCATGGGCAAGGGGAAGGGTGGGAAATGGCAGAGGCAGCTGATTGGATGGTCTCAATCTTAGTGACAAAGGTGGCCTGCACATGAATATGCAGCCATGTGATACTCACTGGTATCAACCCACCACAAGCTTCACCACATGGGCTGCAGTGGTTCACCAAGGCAGCTCACCACCACTATCTCAAGGGCAATAGATTTCTGGCCTTGTCAATGATGCCCACATCCCATGAATGAATGAAAAGAAAAAACTTTTCAAGTCTGTATCCCTTGGAGTTAAGGGAGCGGTGATGAGGCTGTACCAGGGGAGGAGTCAGGGTGAGACTGGGGACTACAGCATTGAAGCTGGAGGTGAGAGTATGGATGAGCAGGTCAGTAGCTGCAGAAATGTCATGCTCAGCTGAGCCTGTGGCTGGAAAGTTGAGATTTTGAAAACGCAGTTGTAAATAAATAAATTGCGGAATAGTTTTTTCAAGGAAAGATACAGAAACAAGTAGGGTTCAGAGGGGAACGTGGACAGGGAATGATACAAGGGCATGGCCAGAGATAGCCTTTGTCTGTGATTGTTAAGAGGAGGGTGGTATTGCTGAATTTTCCCACATTACAACATCCTGGGTAAAGTGTATTCATTACACAACACAGTTTGAAAATCAGTTTTCCTCAATCCATAGTTCAAGGAGTTTGAAAAACCACATAAAGATGCAAAATCATGTGGTGTACAAGCTGAGATTCTGACCTGGTCTTCTCTATTCGCCCACCATTGTGTTTTCTTGGGATGTTGCTGTTCTTTTCCAGAGATGATACGACTGACTGCACCATTGGTCAAGTTCAATAGCAAGATCACGTTACTCTGTGAAAGAAAAACAAAAGCATATTACATAGAATTTACAATTCAGGAACAGACCATTCAGCCCAACACGTTCATTCTGGTGTTTATGCTCCTCTCACCCAACTTCATCCTAACAACATGTCCTATTCCTTTCTCCCCGAGGTACGTATCTAGCTTCTCCTTAAATTCATCGATACTAATTGTCTCAACCATCCCGTGGTAGCGAGTTCCACATTCTCTGGGTAGAGAAGTTTCTCCTGAATTCTCTAATGGATTTATTCATGTGTTTATGATGCCCAGTTTTGATCTCCCCACAACTGGAAACATGTTCCCTACATCTACCCTATCAAACTATTTCATAACCTTAAAGACTTCATTCCAAATCACCCTTAGCCTTCTCTTTTTCAGAGAAAAATGTCTCAGCATGTTCAGCCGTTCCTGAAAGAATAACCTTTTAGTTCTGGTATATATTTGCCTCCAAACCACTTGAAATACTCAATGGTATGAACTCCTGTCTTAAAATTGCTCACCAGCATCTGTTTTTTTTTTGACTTTAAGGGTAGGTCTTCTGGTCCCAGTGTTCAGGCTTAGGCTTCAGGTTCACACCCACCAGAAACAGGAAGCCTACCTCATACTACCTTCAGAAGAAAGCACTCGTTAGGCGTGCACATTGAATGCCTGACTAGGAGGTGGCCCTTGCCAACTATTGGGCAGACAGAGCAGTGGAATATTGTGTCCTGAGGTAGCTGTTAAAGGGCTGGACCAAGGCTTTAGAAGGAAGCAACTACTTGATTGGCCGTGTATGTGTATCATGGTGGCCTTTCCAAGAATTGTGCCTGCCAAGAAAAGTATGAAGGCAGGAATTGTAAAGGGATGAGCAAGAGGAGTTGCTCCATGGATAGGTACAAATAGAGTCACCTATTGCAGCGATACACCATAGCTTTCCCAGAGATCAGCAAAGCAGCATGCCAGGCATAAACTGATGGTCAACCTTCGTGCTATGTACACTATCTATAAATCCATAAGATTATCCACCTGCAGAAAACTATCAAAGTTCCGTGTTACACAGCAGTACGCATCAGGCCTAACATGCTGCAAAGTTCTATCTGTCAATCTGCTACACTTTTCCTGCTGAGCTATGCAAAGCCCGAGGTCTCTGGCATGCTACCCTACAGGTCTCCTCATGAGTTGGAGCCTCAGTGCACTTTGCCTGGCTCACTGGAAGTGCAGAGGCTGGGCTGTGGAAGGGGATTGGGGAATCCCTGGAACAAAGCTGGTGCAGATTCAGCAGCCTGCAGCAATGCTTCTCATGGGGCTGGAACAGGCTGGGTTTAGACACTGGCTTTTGAAGTACAAAATTGGTGCAAGTGACAATTCCCTTTAGGGAGAGGGGAGCACTGAAGGAGATCCAGGCAAGGAATATGAGGGGCTACCTCCTCAGAAATAACGGCCATACAAGAAGAGGTGGTGGAGCAGGCAACTGCAGTCTCTGAAGTCCCAAACAAGGAAGTTCAAGATGTTCGTCCAGGTTCACTATTGAGCTCTGTGTGGAATGGTTTTCAGTGCCATGTCTGTACCACACAGCAGATATACTTTCATCTTCACATCAGTGATTTCTAATCTTTAAACACTCCTTGCCTGTTGCTTATTAAACTTACAGCCAGTTGGTGAAGGAGGAGGCCAAAAGTCAATCTTTGCTCAGTTTTAGATTTATTCACAAAGTAAAACATTACAAACTCTGCAACCCACCACCAGTGTCAATAAGTGTCTCTTCATACTCTTTTGAGTATATCAATGAAACAAATTAATCAGTTAACTGATTGACAGCCCCTTAAAGGGGCACTGTAACAAAAATCAAAAAATGTTAACAGAAACTTAGCGAACTAAATTAAAATCACATTTTGATTATCCTTTTATACTCATTTGAGCATAATAAATAACTCATTAAACAAATTAACTAATTAACAACCCCTTTAAAGGGGCTGTAGCAAAAAAAACTTGAAAGGAAATTTATCCAGATTAAATTAAAAGAACATTCCTGGGGCTGATGATATACTCCAGCCCCTGCAGTGCTGACCAGTCGCAGAAAGCCTCAAGCTTTGTACCACCAGACACTGCGCAGTCCCTTTCCAAGGACACCCAGGCACGGAAGTAACCACAAAAGGGAGTCAGACAGTCGGGCTGAGTGACCTCCTCAACCACCCGCTGCCTGGACCTGTTAACGGCCACATTGACCATGCCCAGGAGCAGGCTAACAGAGGTCCTCTGCCCTGCCTGCCTCCCCACCCCGCCACACTGGGTGGCCAAAGATCAGGAGCATAGTGTCTCTTTATAAATATCTGACCTCTAGATAAATTAGAAGATGGCTCAAATGACCATCACAGCACAGGAGAGAGAATAGGCCAGACCTGTGGCACATACAACACTGAGAACACCCCAGTTGGTCACCCTACTTCATCATTACTTCTCCCATTCAAAGCGCATGTCAGAAGTGGATTCAAACCCACGCCTCCAGTCAGAGGCCAAAACACCAACCCCACAATGGGGAAGAACTAAGTCCTTGAGTCTGGTGCCTTAGCCCACTCGGCCATCCTAACAAGTTAGTGTCTCTTTAAATGGTCTTTTGAAACAATGTAAATCAATAAAATAAACTAATAAAGCGGGTAACAGACCCTGATGGGGCACTGTAACAAAAATAAAACTTCAAAAGAAACTTATCTAATTGAATGAAAATGGTTTTCCCAGGGCTGACGATGCACTCCAGCCCCCGCGGTGCCCACTGGTCGCAGGAGGCCTCAAGGGTGCCATGGACACTGCATGCTCCCTGTCTAGGGACACCCGGCCACGAACATAAGTGTCTCTTAATATTGGGGCAAGTAATTATCCAATGAATGTCTGCCCCCCACCACATACCCCACCCCCCAAAACACCACCACCCAACCTGTACACGCTTAACCTTAATTTATACAATCAACTTTGGTGATTTTGTCAGAACATACGAACACAGGAATGTAGGAGCAGGACTGGGTTATTCAGACCCCTGAGCCTGCCCTTATGTATACTTTTTATCCTTTCAGCCTAATCTAAGCAGCTGAGTGCCCCAGTTGCCCAGCTCTACGAGACCTCAGGTCACTCATCCTTGTCTTCTCATTGGATGCTGAAGAACATGGTGACAAAAGAGGGAAGATGAAAACTTAAGGGACCCCCTCTAGCTCCCTCTGAATCTCCAGATAGTGAAATAAAAGCAGAAAATACTGGTAAAACTCAGCAGGTCTGGCAGCATCTGTGGAGAGAGAAACAGAGTTAACATTTCAAGTCCATATGACTCTTCTTCAGAGCTAAAGAGAAGTAGAAATGTGATGTGATGGATTTTATACTGTTTAAGAGGGAGTGGAGCATGTGGAGCAAGATAGAAGGTCAGGGATAGATGACAGCTAAGGAGTGATTGATAAAGATGTAATGGGCACAAGGCAAAGGGAATGTTAACGGTAGTGGTAAAAAGTAAAGAAGGTGCTAATAATGGCATAAAGCAGAAGGCGTTAATAGCAGAACAAAGGTCAATCCTCTGTGAAAGCACAATATAAAAACAAATGGCAGATGGCCCTGTGGGCTGGGGGGGGGGTTTGGTGAAAAAGGATTTTTAAAAATGAACAAATAAATAAATAACATTTTAAAAATAAATAAATAAATAAATAAAAATTGGATTTAAAAAGGGGTCACAATGGAGGAGGGAGTCCATGGTCTGAAGTTGTTGAACTCAATGTTAAGTCCGGGAGGCTGTAAAGTGCCTAATCGTGTTCCTCCAGATTGCATTGGGCTTCACTGGAACATTGCAGCAGGCCAAGGATGGACATGTGGGCGTGAGAGCAGGGTGGTGAGTTGAAATGGTAAGTGACAGTGATATGCTTTCAGGGGCTTGCTGATGACTTTGCCAAAAGAGAAGCCCTCAGAACCCCTCAAGAACATCCAATTGCCAGCCACTCCTCTCATTGGGGTGACATTCTGAAGGTGAGTCACATTAGGTATCAGGAGATACTTATTGCATTACAACAGAGACTACACTTCAAAAGAGCCTACTTCATCAGTTGTATAGTGCTTTAGGGTATCCTGAGTTCAAGAAAAGTGTTACACAAATGCAGGTACTTTCCTTTCTCTAATGTCACTAAAAGGAAGTAGCAGAGAAACCAAAAATAGACAGCAGGACATAAAACCTGGGCTTGGCTGAAAGGGCAATGGCTGGATGAGTATTGGCCTTTATGGTGCAGTGTATGTCTGGTGGTGCAGTGTATGTCTGGTTGCTCAGTGATGGTGGCTGGGGGTTAAATTGTGTTGGTGCTCCAATCCAGGGAGAACCTAATCCAGAATCGTTTCTGCAGAAAATGGGTTTGGATTATCGCAGACCATGAGCATGTTGTGCTCAATGAATGGTGCCAACTTACACATTTGCAGCTGCCCTATCTTGTTGGTCCATTTTCTCTGCATCCTCCGTCTTGAGCAGAGCAGGGGGATAAGTTTAAACAAATGTCCATAGTATGGGTCAAATTGCTTTGGCCTGGTGAGGTGACAGACTGCTTTGGGTGGGGCAAGTCATGTTCCCCAAACAAATATTTCCAAAAGGCCACTCCACTCTGCATTAAGTGAAAGTACACAGAATCCCACAGACCTTCACGTCAAAAATTAACTCGCACAGAGAATAAGAAAAACCTTAGCAGAGTTGGATTTAACCTTGAAGAGGGGAGCTGGTGCACTGACAGCCCTACCCTCTGTTCAAGCTTTGATTGGAATCAAACATCAGAATCTGTCTGTGTTAATGGCACAAAGTGGCAGGGATTCTGAGAGAGTCCAGACTTTCCTCTGGAAATATTATTTCAATGAAGCCTGCACCCTGAAGTAGTGCACCTCTTGGCCTGATGTGGTGATTGAACGTTCCTTTCTGTTCATACTGCATTGTGCCATGCATTGATGATGTAGCTCTGTGAACTTTCAGACCCCAAAGTGCAACAAAATTCTGCCAAACTGGAAAATCCACCGAATTACATACACAGCATAGAAAGATGTCATTCAGCCCAACTGGTCTATGCTGGTGCTCATGTTCCAAATGAGCCTCCTCTCACCCTACTTCATCTCACCCCGTCAACAATCCTTCTTGTTTAGGGTAGCCATTTGTCCAGTCTTTAGCCTCTCTGACCCTTGTCCAGTACCTGGCGTCTTTATGTCCAGTATTTTTATTTGGGGTCACCAACAACGCCCATATCCACAGGGACTTGGCCCCTGGAATGTGCTGCTGTTCCATAAATGTTGATGATTCCCTCTCACCAGCTGGTCCTGGCCTCAGCCCAACTTGCTCCTGAGCACAGACAGTCTCCATGGTAACGAGCTGTGTACTTCCTCGACACTGGAAATCAGGCAGCAAATCAGGATGATGTCAGCACACCGGGATATCCCGGGACAAGTAGACTTGAGCTGAAGGGTTCCAGCGGTCTTTCAGCCAAGAGAGCTTAACCTGGGACAGTAGCTGACTCCAATTCGCTACCTCCATCGATGAATTGGTCTGGGATAAAGGGAACTTTGTAATGACACAGCGTCTCCATGGGGGCATCCAGTCTCTTCGAACTCAAAAACCCAAAAAGAAAATCAAAACACTCACCAACCGATCTATATCCCAACACTGCAATCTTCCCAAACTTTATTTGATTAGTCAATAGTTGGAACAAATTTTTTTTTAAAATTTCAATTCCGCAGGCTTGCATCAGTCACGTGACCGGCCACTTCCAACCACCACCCCCCCCCACTAAACGTTTATAATTAAGCTGGTCTGCTGATTGGTATTCTTCATCTCCATCAGTTAGCCACCTTATTCTAGTTATTTGATGAAATCAGATAGGTAAAATTATTGAAAAATTCAATGAGATAGTCTAACAAAAGTTAAAAGTATCCCACACTTCCAAACTAAGTAGTATATATGTAGGAGAGCATGTGATTTTCTCCGTCTGAATGCACCTTTAACATGAGTAACAGGGCTCTTTGAAAATCCATCCTCCAGCCTCTGAGGCAAAACTACTGAGAAGGCTTAAAGTATAGCCCAGTTCAGTTACATCATAACCTGTCTCATTTTCAAACACCATAACAGAGGGTAAAGGTTACAAAATGGTCATCAAATAAACCCTATTGCCTGCTTTGCTTTTTTATGGCCTTATTGATTTGTGATGCTACTTTTAGTGTTTTGCATATTTTTACTCCAAGAACCCCTTTATTCCTCAGCCCCATAACTTTCATATTTCTCTTACCAAAATGTAATACATTACACTAATGTACAATCCGCCTTCCTATATCCTAACCTACACAGACCTGTAACAGTGTGAAGGTATAATGATAAAATTGTAAGTTCATTGCTAAAGTACACTCACTGGTCCCAGTCTGGAATACGGAGTGGAGTAGCTTAGCGATTATGGCCCTGCACTAGCAACTCGGACATTGTCAGTTCAGTCCAATCAGGAGAAATTGTTAAATTGAATTCAATAAGAAGCTGGTCATTTGTGAGCCAATACCAGAGCATGTCCATTGTTTGGGTTTGAAATGCAATCAATTCTACATGTCCCATCCCCCTCCCAGCTCCTGAGGAAATGAAAAGCAATATGTGGCTTCGAATGACAAAACTACAAACTTGCAACAGGTTTAATTAACAAGCCAGAGCCAATAAGAGTAGCCATACTTTGAACACTGCTGGGAAAGGACTGCTACAAAGTGTATACCACTCTAAATCTATCCAATGAATAAAGAAAAAAGTTGGCAGAGATTTTGAACACCTTGAATGAACGCTTTGAACCCCAGGTGAATGTTACGTATGAATGCTAAACATTCAACACTGGAGGCCAAGGTGCAAATGAAACCATTGAACGGTATGTGACTGCAGTAACACAGCTTGCAGAAACATGTGAATTCGGGCAACTAAAAGATGATCGGATTAAAGATCGAATAGTCTTGGGCCTAAGAGATCTCTCAGTGAGAGCAAGTCTACTTAAAGTGGATAAATACACCGACTGAAGGCATGCAAAGTAGACTAGTCCAAAGACTAATGTCGCGTCGCACACAAACTACTCTTCCAATGGCAAAAAAAGGTACTGAAACAAGAAGTAGTAACAGGCGTGAATGAAAAAATCAAGGTGAAATGGCAGAGAGCCAAATTTCAGTTTGGCAAGACTGTCAAACCATTACCAGAGCTGAGCACTGGAGAGCCAGTCAGGGTACAAACCTTCAATGCTCTCAGCAGCAGTCGGGCCATGTGCAAACTTGGGACACGTGTAGAGAAATTGTCACCTGGATCATGCGCAGTGGAAGTGAAAGACCACATATACCGACACAACCGCAGGCATATCTGCACAACTAACAAAGCTGTTCCTTCCCAGCAATCAGGCAATAAGGAAGAAGGGATCTCACCAGCTGTACTGAGTACAGAACTACCATCAATCCCCGAGGTCCATGAGTCCCCAACAACAGCAATGGAGCAACAACAGTTACCATGGCAACAAGTGCCATGGGAAAGACACTCTACAAACAAGGAACATCATCCAGACGAACAACCAATGACAACGTGCACACGTACCATTAAGAGACCTGCTCAATTTAAAGGCTATGTATGCAATTAGGTGCAGAGATGGACAAGTAGAACAAATAGTTGTTATTGCTTGAGAACAGTGTGTGTACAGTGGGTAACTTGGGTAACTCACATTTACACATGATTGTGTATGCAAATTTGTCTTTTGTTCAGTAGGAAAAGGGGGTTGTTTGTATCTTTGTTTGGTATGAAAAGGGGGGTGTTTGGGTTTGAAATGCACTCACTTCTACATGTCCCATCTGGCTTTCCATAGTCAGGTGACCTCTGCCATGAGGCAGTCTTTTTAGCAGACATCTTGAGAAGAGTTCAATAAATATCTACAATGAGAAATCACTGAGGAAGCACTGCTATCTTAAACACAAAAAACCCATGAAAGCTTCCATTTTGTCATTAAAACCTAACTTCAGTAACATTCTGCCTGCAGGTATTCTAGTCCCACCCTTCATGGTTGATGCTTACTGCCCTCAGAGCAATACTACCTTGACGCTGTTGTCCATGCCCCCCAAGATCAAATTTAAATAAAATGTAATGTTCTGATCCTAGCCTTAAAGCATCTCGGTAGTTTACATTGATGGGAGCTTCACATGCTCTGTGGAATTTGACATCTGATGACCCCGAAAAGGCAGGATTCAACTTTGGTGTCAGTTTTCAGGTACATTTAGATAAGGGCACAATGCAAGGGTTTTGTTTATGTATGTACTTGACTAGGAGAGTAAGAGTTTAGCCTTGAATGCCTTAAAATCCTGCGCTTATATTTACTTGGCTCTATTTGTTACACACAGTCAAATTTTCTGCTCTGGGTTGAAGATGCAGCAGCCGATTTTGGATTCAGTAAATGTGGTCAGTATGTGGACTGGGGAAAGGGATGCAGAGTAATCCGCACCCAGCTGAGTTAGAGAGTACTGTACATGTCTGAGCTCTGGGGCCCCACCTTGCAGTATTGTGTCCAATGCTGGTTACTTGTTACATTGAGTACCTCTTCAACCTTCGAGAGAGTGCAGTGACGAGCAATGAGAGGGCTGAGATTCCACTCCAATCACTAGAGTGTCGCTTTGCCAGCAGCCAGGGGAAGCGTCCCCTGGTTTCATGTTGTGCCCTCACTTAAATGTAGTGGGAATGTTGGGATTTGGGAGAGGGGTTTTCTGGCGCAGCCTCTTGATGTGGCACCTGCCCTTCATGTTGGTGGCGAGGTTTGACACTGGTGTATTTCTGTTGTGCCTTTGTGATGGGATAGAGTCGCAGATGGTTAATGTCAAGAGGGTTAGGAAGAACAGTCTGCATCAGGCTGGAGGGCTTTGAACTGTTTGGTTTCAGCATTAAAGCTAAACTAAATGGCAGAGAGAACAAAAAACATCTGATCCCAAGAATGCAGCCGATGATGCAATCTCAGAAAACTTAAAATAGAAACAGAATAAACCAGGACAACCCCTCATCAGAAACTCAGACAGGACACTTAAGAAGCTGTTCTCAAGGCAAGAAGCTTCTTTGCTCCTACTTTTAAAGGCATACAGCACTCACATGGCACCAAGCCACAACTCATTGGAATTTCTGGAGCAGCAAAGGGTAAGGCCTCACCATCTCCAAATCAATATTGAAATAAAACTTGCATCATGGAGCTGACACAAACCTCCTTCACAAAATCAATGCTTGAGCAAATCAGCCTGGTTTTCCACTCACTCTGTGTCAGCCAACAGAATTTCTACCATTAGTTCCAGCACCTAATCCGAGCTGTCAATTTATGAAGAGAAGCTGTGGGAGCTAGGAATGTTTACACTGGAGCAGAACACTGAGTTCTGACTTTAGGGAAGGGTATGGGGGCAAGATAGACAGCAAAATATTTCAAATTAAATCAAAAAATGCTGAAATTACTCAGCAGGTTAGGCAGCATCTGTGGAGAGAAACAGAGTTAATGTTTCAGGACAAACACAGAAATACCTGGAAAAACTCAGCTGGTCTAGCAACACAGAAATACCTGGAAAAACTCAGCAGGTCTGGCAATCTTTTCTAATGTTTCAGGTCGATGGCCTTTCATCAGAAATCAGCTAATCAATCCCACAACCAACCAACAGGTCAGACAAAGCCCTGCAGTGTGGTACATACAGTCCTGGGCGGTGGTGGACAATCAAACAATTGATGGCAAGAGGAGGCCCCAAGGACATCACCATCCTCAATGCTGGTGAAGCCCCATACGCAGGGCAAAAAACAAGACTGAAGCATTTGCAACCATCTTCAGCCAGAAGTGCCAAGTGGATAATCCATCTCAGCCTTCACCGGAGGTCGTCAGCCTAGGTACGTCCTGTCCGCAAAAAGCAGGACAAATCCAACCTGGCCAATTATCACCTCATCAGTCTACTCTTGATCATCAGCAAAGTGATACAAGGGGTCGTCAACAGTGCTATCAAGCGGCACTTAATCAGCAATAAACTGCTCACTGACGCTCAGTTTGGGTTCTGCCAGGCCACTCAGCTCCTTACCTCATTACAGCCTTGTTCCAACATGGACCAAAGAGCTGAACTCCAGAGGTGAGGCGAGAGTGACTGCCCTTGACATCAAGGCAGCATTTGACTGAGTGTGGCATCAAGGAGTTCAAGAAAAACTAAAGTCAATGGGAATCAGGGGGGAAATCAGTCTACTTGTTGGAGTCATGCCTAGCACAAAGGAAAGTGGCTGTGGTTGTTGGAGGACCTCTTCAGGGCTGTCTCTTTGGTCCAATCATTTCCAGCTGTTTTGTCACTGACCTTCTCTCCAGCATAACGTGAGTGGTTCACAATATTCAGCACCATTCTTAACTCTTCAGATATTGAAGCAGTCCGTGTCCATATGCAGCTAGACCTGGACAACATTCAAGCTTGGGCTGATAAGTGGCAATTACCATTCGTGCCACACAAGTGCCAGGTAATTACCATCTCCAACAAGAGAGAATCTAACCATCTCTGCTTGACATTCAATGGCATTACCATCACTGAATTCCCCATTATCAACATCCGGTGGGGGGTTACCATTGACGAGAATCCAAACTGGACAAACCATATAAATACTGTGGCTACAAGAGCAGGTCAGAAGCTGGGATTTCTGTGGCAAGTAACTTACTTGCTGACTCCCCAAATTCTATCCGTCATCGACAAAGTACAAGTCAGGAGTCTGATACTCCCAAATTGACTGGAGGAGTGCAACTCCAACAATGTTCATGAAGCTTGACACCATCCAGGACAAAGTAGACAGCTTGACCAGCACCCCATCCACCACTTTAAACATTCAGCCCCTCCAGTATCGACACACAGTGCCAGCAAATGGATTGCAAATTGGTTAGAGGAGAAAACAGAGAGTAAACTAGGTGCAGTTTTTCAGAATGGTTGGAAATAAGTCTCCCATAGGGTTTAGTTCTGACACCAGTTCTGTTGACTGTGTATATAAATGATTTGGACATAAGCTTAGATCAATTGTTGTGCAAATTTACAGATGATATCAAAGTAAAACTCAAGGAATGTGCAAAGGGATATTAACTGGATAGCGGGATAGGCTAGGAATTATCAGATGAATTCAATATAAGTGTGATGTGAGTGACTTTTCTAAGTAAATAGCAGCAGCAATGATACTATGAATGGAAGTAGAGTCAAATCTGTGGAAAAGCAGAAGGATTTGGGAGATCAGGTCCACAAGTCAATAAACACAGCTATCTAGGTTGATAACGCTGTTTTAAAAGAAACCAGTAGAATTCTAACTTTTATTTTAAGAGGTATAGAACATAAAAACCAAGAGATAATGATAAGTATATATAAAACTTTAAAAGACCTCAGTTAGTGTGCTGTGGGCTTCACACTATCTGAAAGATATTGTGAGTTTAATGGGTTTAGAGAGAGTGCATCATGTTAATAGCGGTGTTGCTTGGCACGAACAAATACAACTACAAAGACAGATTAGTAGAACCAGGACTGTTTCCTTTGGAACAATGCAGACGATAAAGCAATATGATAGATGATTTTACAACTATGAAAGGATAGGGCAGGGTAAAAGACTGTGTTTAATAGTTGATGGATCAAGAACAAGGGGCCTTAGATAAAGGATACAGGGAGCAGGAGAAACATCTTCACATTGAATTGTGAGGCTGTGAAGTTCACTTTGGGGGTTAGTGGCTAAGGCAAAAATGATGTCACCATTCAGGATGAAATTGGATAGGTGAATGAAGGACAAGTGGATAAATGCGATAAGAAATGGTTTAGTGACAGGAAACAGACAGTAGTGATAAATGGTTGTCTTTCAGATTGTCAGGAGGTTTGTAGTGGAGTTCCTCAGGGGTCAGTGTTGGGACCCTTGTTCTTTCCCATATATATTAGTGACCTAGACTGTGGTGTGCACAGCATGATTTCAAAATTTACAGATGATACGAAGATTGGAAATGTTGTCAACCGTGATGGGGATAGTCTTGAACTTCAAAAGGGCATAGACATGTTGGTGGCAGATGACATCCAATGTAGAGAAGTGTGAAGTGATTGTTTTGGCAGGAAAGATATGGTGAGACAGCATAAAATAAAGGGAGAGCTTCTAAAGGAGGTGCAGGAACAGGGGGACCGTGGTATATACATACATTAGGCCATTGAAGAGGGCAGGGCATGTTGAGAGAGCAGTTAATAAAGCATATAGTATCTTAGGCTTTATTAATAGGGGCTTTGAGTACAAGGATAAGAAGGTCATGTTGAATTTGTATGAGACACTAGTTAGGCCTCTTCTGGAGTACCGAGTCCAGTTCTGGGCGCCATACTTGAGGAAGGATGTGAAGGCATTGGAGAGAGTACAGAGGAGATTCACAAAAACATTTCCTGGGATGAAGAACTGTAGCTACTAGGATAGATTGGAGAGATTGGGACTGTTATCCTTGGAGAAAAGAAGGCTGAGAGGAGACTTGATAGAGATATTCAAGATCCCGAGGGGTATGGACAGGGTAAATAGTGAGAAATTGTTCCCACTCAAGAGAACATCAAGAACTAGAGAGCACAGATTCAAAATAATTGACAAAAGGAGTAATTGTGATGTGAGGAAAATTTTTTTCACCCAGAGGGTGGTTGGAGTCTGGAACAAACTTCCTGAAAGGGTGGTGGAGGCAGGTTCAATCGAGGTATTCAAAAGGGAATTGGATTGCTACCTGAAAAGAGAGAATGTGCAATGTTGGGATAAGGCAGGGGAGTGGGACGAGGTGGAATACTCTTCCAGAGAGCCAATGCAGACTTGATGGGCTGAATAACCTCCTTCTGCACTGTAAAGATACTGTGACACTATGAGGAGTATTTAGTTAGGTGGAGAGTAAACACTGAGATGGACTAGTTGGGTCAAGTGACCTTTCCTTTGTTGTAACATTTCTGTATTTCTAAATTCATGCAGTGAGGATTTACTAAACTAGTACAGCCTATAGGTTACCTCAGGTAGCATGAATTTCTCACTAGTTTAGGAGGCGAACTTTTAAAAATCTGGTTTACACCACTGGAATAACATAGACAATGATCACTGTATCACAGAGATGGGCTATTAAAAGTCGGCCAACAACTTCAAATACCTGCTCCTCGTGAAGCACGACTTGGTCATGTAATGGTTGACTCAATGGAGCCACTGTCACAAACGGCTGCCAGATCCCACCAGCATTCCTGGGGAAGATGTCATACAAATCCACGTGGTGTATGGTATTGCCAGGCACGCTCATCGAGTAGAGAGAGACCGGATTGCATGTTGCCACATAAATGGAGTCTTTGGCTTCACCTGCATGAGATGAATGGTTATGTCAGTGGGCTAAATCTGCAAATGCCCAGGCACGCAAATCTCAAATTCATCAAACTTAGCAGCTGCAAGCTTTGTTTTTCACTGCACATATCATGTGTCCTGACTCCTTTCTTCCTATCGTTGGAAAAAAGGAACGGATTTCAAACTCTGACTTGCTCTGCTTCCTTCTGCCCTGTCCCATCTCCAAGTCACAAATGAGCCTGTCTCGACTCTCTAGACTACATGCTGTATAGGAGGTTGGAGACCCTTCCCCAGTCTAGCCACATGTATAAAGCAGCCAGGTGGAGGAGTAGCTGTGCTTCTCCACATGAAATGTATTCATTGAACTAGCTATTTCACATTGAGATAGGTGGTGACAGAATCACAGTATTAGTGAATTGACTGTTCCCAGATTAAAGCAGAACGTGTATTGACTATATGCAATGTGAGCTTGGTGTCAACTGTGGTTCAGGTGGTAGCACTCTCGGCTCTGAATAAGAAGGTTGCGAGTTCAAGTCCCACTCCAGAGGCCTGGGCATAAAAACCTGTCCGGCTCTCCAGTGCAGTATTGAGGGAGAGCTGCACTGTCAGAGGAGCTGCCTTCAGATGAGACATTAAAACGAGGCTCCGTATGCCCTCTCAGTGGACATAAAAAAGCTAATGGTATAATTCAGAGAAGAGCAGGCAGCTCTCCCCAGTGCCCTGACTGATTCCTCAACCAACATCACAAACAAGAGTTTATTTGGCCATTTATCACATTGCAGTTTGTGGGAGCTTGCTGTGTGCAACTGGCTGCTGTGTTTCCTACATTACAACAATTACTTCACTTCAAAATGATTTAATTAGTTGTAAGGTGCTTTGGGATGTCCTGAAGGTATGAAAGGCATTATACAAGTTCAAGCTTTTTCTTTAATACTTGTCATTATTTTATTCTTGGGATCGTTCCCACTAACTTTGCTCTCCTGGAGGCTGTAACTAGTGCATGTGTGCGCGCACCTGATGCCCTCTACTGTATTTCCCACTTTCTCTGGGTGAGTCCAAATTGTAGATGCCAGCTGGGTAGTTGACTGTGAGTTGATGTCAGAGATGATGCTCTGTCTCCATGGTAGAGCCTACCTGACCATATGTCTCTCACCGATACTGAGGTCAGGGTAGGACCCAAGAGCTGCCTGGCAGACCAGGAATGGAACCAAGAACTATCCTGTACTTTGTAGCGCACACCAGGCAATGCATTAATTCACTAAGGAGGCGTTCAGATATCCCTTTTCAGCCTAACCTGGTTTTGGTATGTTGACAGGCATTGTTGGCAGTGATCCATGTCTCAACATATTTTCCACTGCTGACGTTAACCAACAGATTGAAACATTCAGTGAGTGACCAGCTGTGTTCTGTCACTATTTGTGCCAGAAATATGACAAAAGCCGATGGTAAAGAAATGGTAGAAATCTCCTTTCCCCTCTCCAAACAACCTTCGTTTCTCAACTCTCGAAAGCTTTACTTAATTAATTTCACCTGAACACATGTTGAGGTCATTTTCCGATGACTGCTCGATTCAGCTGAGTCTGAGAAAAACTGGCCATTTTTCTTCTTTATTCATTTATGGGATGTGGGCTTTGCTGGCTGGGCCAGCGTTTATTGCCCATCCCTAATTGCCCTTGAGAAGGTGGTGGTGAGCTGCCTTCTTGAACCGTTGCAGTCCATGTGGTGTAGGTACACCCACAGTGCTGTTAGGGAGGGAGTTCCAGGATTTTGAACCAGTGACAGTGAAGGGGCGGTGATATATTTCCAAGTCAGGCTGCTGAGTGACTTGGAGGGGAACTTCCAGGTGGTGGTGTCCCCATCTATCTGCTGCCCTTGTCCTTCTAGATGGTAGTGGTCGTGGGTTTGGAAGGTGCTGTCTAAGGAGGCTTGGTTAGTTCCTGCAGTGCATCTCGTAGATGGTACGCACTGCTGCCACGGTTCATTGGTGGTGGAGGGAGTGAATGTTTGTTGAAGGGGTGCCAATCAAGCGGGCTGCTTTGTCCTGGATGGTGTCAAGCTTCTTGAGTGTTGTGGGAACTGCACTCATCCAGGCAAGTGGAGGGTATTCCATCACACTCCTGACTTGTGTCTTGTAGATGGTGGACAGGCTTTGGGGAGTCAGGAGGTGAGTTACTCGCCACAGGATTCCTAGCCTCTGACCTGCTCTTGTAGCAACAGTATTTATTTGGCCATGTTTCTAACATTACAACAGTACTTCATTGCCTGTAAGCACTTTGGGACATCTGGAGGTTGTGAAAGATTCTATATAAATGTAATTCTTTCTTCCTAATCATCTAGAAACACTGCATCTGCCATGTGAATCTTTTTACACCAAAAGCATTTCCTGCTAACTGATTGCACAAGTCTTGGACTCTCTGCACTCTAGTTCTGCTGCACTTTTCTTATTGCTAACTTGTCAATTGTAATGTGTGTTTGCTGGGGAACAGCCTGCCTGCAAAACTTTACCAATTCCTTCTATCTTCAATTTTGATGCAAAGGAAAAGCATTTGCAGCCTCGAAATTCACAAAGAAATCTGTAAACTAATGACAAGAATCATTGTGGCTCAGAGAAGCGAGTAGCCCCCTGAATGAGGAAACGCCTGTGATTGAGAGGGCATTACCTTTGGCTGTGGCAACATCACAAACAATATTAACTTCATTCAGGGGAATTCTCCAGTGGGCTTGTTGCTCTGTGAAGCTGAGCCCCCTGGACTCATGTCGTTCTAGGGGATATCCCTTGACCCTCAAGTACACAGGACCCTATTAACAGAAGAAAAATGGTTAGATTCCATTTAAAGCTAAACACGCTTACAATTTGATTCAGCATCCATTAGTAAAACATCTCCTTTATGAGCACATTGAAAATACCAGCTGCATTTGATTGATTGATAAGTTATTTCTATAGTTGACACAATTCAAGGTTTCAAAATACAATTGGCTAAGGGACAGAAAGCAGAGAGTAGTGATGAATAGTTGTTTATCCAAATGGATGAATGTTTACCGTGGCGCCCCCGCATGGGTCAGTATTATTACCATTGCACTTTTTGACATACTGTAGGTTGTGGCGTATTAGTCGACCCAAAATATAAGACAACCCCTTGTTTTCAGTGCCAAAAATCATGTTTAGGCTTATTCTTGGGCGTATAAATCCTTTTTCAGCTACGAAACGTTATACTAGCATTAGGAGTTGGCCTCAATTTTTCACCTCAGAAATTTTCACCTCAGTTTTATTCACCTTATAAGTCGGCGCACGGGATCAAGCAGGCGATATGGACTGTGTTGCGAAGATGATGCGTGGGAGTTTAAGACACGCCCACACAGAGCAGACTTCGCATGTGAATGACAAACAGAAATGGGCCCTCCATCAAAAAGAATGAAGTATGAAGCTGCTTTTAAGCTAGAAGTTGTAACATTTTCTAACTTAGCTGTGCTGCAGCGAGGGAGTTTGGTGTTAGTGAAAAACTAGTGCAAGAACGGAAGGAGGAATCCGCCCTGAAGAAGATGCCCAAGACCAAATGCACCATGAGAGCGGGGACCAGCCACTGGCCTGATCTTGAGAAGCATGTATCATACTGGGAAATGAAAATCATCAGAATGGCTACATCGTCATCAGAAATGAAATGTATACATTCGCAGTTAAGTGGCTAAATCAAACCCTGAGTTCAGCAAAGATTTCAGAATAACAGCTAGTTGGTGTTGCTGCTTTATAGAATGAAACAGTCTAGTGTTGCAGCAGAGGACTAAGATCACTCAGAGACTACCAAGAGATCTCTATGCCAAATCTACCAGTGGTTCATCATCAGACTGTAATTCTGCAGGCCACGGCTCTTCGAGTAGACATCCAAGTGCTTTTTAAATGTGGGGAGAGTTTCTGCCTCTACCACCTTTGCAGACAGTGAGGTCTAGGTCCTTACTACCCTTTGGGCGAAAACAATATTCCCCCATCTCCCTTTTATTCCTTCGACCAATTACTTTAAATCTATGCCTCCTGGTTTTTAGCCATCCTGCTAGAGTAAATAGATTTTCTATTTGAAGTATAAATCTTGTAAATAGATACCTAAATGTAAACACTGTCATGTTATACAGGAGAAATAAAGGGAACCAAACCTTTATGGTTGTCTGCTGACACTCTGTAGGGCAAAGAAGCTTCCGGCTTTCCGGTTGGTTGAAAGTCCAGTGGCTGGTGAATTTACACTCCGGCAAAGGTAATCTGTCAAACGTTTACAAGTTAGAGCAGTGTAGCTTCACAGCATACCAAGACATCCCTTCAGAGGTTCAACAAAGAGAAGAGTTCACTGCCAAAACCACAGCAGAGCTATTGTTGGATTGGCACTATATACGATACAAACACAGATATTAATGGAGTGGGAGGAAGGAAGCAAGGATAGTAGGGATGGTGGGAGCAAGGGTAGGAGGGAGGGTTGGATGGAGGGAGGCTGAGAGGGAGAAAAGGAAGGAGGGGAGGAGGAGGGGAGGAGGGACGGAGGAGGGAGAGATGGAGGAAGGAGGGAAGAAGGGTGGAGGGAGGGTGGGACAGCAAGTGGGATGGAGGCGGGGGGAGGGAGGAAGGAGAGTTTTTGGGAAGGTGGGAAGGAGGTTGGTGGGAGGGAAGGTAGGACGGAGGGTGGGATGAGGGAGGTGGTGGGAGGGACGGAGGGAGGTTGTGGGGGGATGGCGGGTAGGAGGGAGGGCAGCAGGGTAGGAGTGACAGTGGGAGGGAGGGTTGGAGAATGCGGGAGGGATGGAGGGAGGGTGTGAAGGAGGGATGGTAGGTGGGAGGGAGGGGAATAAGGAACTTACATTAAGGGCGCCTTCCACAACTTCAGGGTGGCCCAAAGTGGTTCACAGTCATTGAAGCGTTTTTGAAATGTAGTAACTGTTGCAATGTAGAAAAATGGTTTACGCATAGCAAGATCCCACATCCATACAATGTGACAAGTGAGCAGATAACCAGTTTTTGGTTGCATTAGTTGAGAATCAATATTGATAATAACACTGAGGACACTCTCCTTTGAATAGTGTCCAGGGCTTTTGCATCCACCCGGGGAGGACAGGCATGGCCTCAGTTTTACATCTCATCTGAAAGGCTGCACCTATGACAACTCCCTCTATATTATAAATGTCAGCAGGGGTTAGGTAAATTGGCCCTTAGATAGAAATAGAGATGGTAATAAGAGGGAACAAATTTCACATGGTCTCAAAAAGAATTAAAAGGAAGGTTAGAAAATGCCTTTTCACAGTTCAAATGCAGAATTCAATGCCTCAATAGTGTAATCTTCCACTTCTCCACTCTATTACCCACATTGTTCCTCCCAGTAAACAGAATTGGTCAAAAACTCACAAGGAGCAAGCACACAAATGCAGAAAAACACCAGTCCATAAATGCCATTAAAAGGGAATTAGTTGCTTGGAAAGGAAAACTATTAAAGGGGAACAAGGAGATTGGGATTAGACTGGGTGGGATATAAATGACTGTAGGGAGTGAGCTGAAGAGCGGCATTAAGGTGCATGAAATATTAATGGTGGAGAGTTTTGAAACATAATCAAGGTGTTCATAGCTGTAAATCTATGATATAAAACTGTAGAGTGGAAATTACTGAATACGCTCATACCAAATTAATCTCTCTGCTACTTAAACAGTCAGGTTAAAATCTCCGTCAAATAGAAAAGAGAGAAGCAGGTTAAGCATTGTAATGAGAAAATCACAGATAGCAATTTCTAACCTGCCACATACTAAATTTAAAAACAAAACAATTCACCTGCAATAAATGAAATAAATTCTAGGCATTTAATATTTTGCCAACACGGACAGTCCCATATGTGCTTCACATCACAGTGTGACAGGCTTTGGGGCTGCAAATGCATCATTTTTTGCCATGTATCTCTGTTAAGACATACAGGACCACAGACACAACCCTTTCCACTTCTATCAAAATTTATTTTTGGTAGCTTTCCTCTCAATTATTAATTTTTGATACACTTTGATCTAGTTTATTAAAGAAAGATAAATAGGGAACTGGACAGGGCATTGGTTTAGATACTTGCGTTTTCCCTTGGTGACAAGGGTTGAAATCCAGTCCAAGACCTCTTCTGCTAGCTCCTACTGGTTCATTAATTGACCATGAATCAATAACCTTGTTTGCCTAATTTCTTGTTTTATTTCTCACTTTTCTTAATAATAGAGCATGCTTGACATTTTTTCAATTTGAGGAGCTATTTTTGAATCATGAGCATTTTGGAAGAACAATACATTTTTTCCACCTACTTCTTTGAAGACTCTAGGTTGAAAATTGCAAGGATCTGTGCTTGTGCCTCAGTTATTTACAATCTAGATCAATGACTTAGATGAGGGGTCCGAGTGTAATCTACCCAAATTTGGTGATGATAGAGCTAGGTAGGAAAGCAAGCTGTGAGGAGGATGCAAAGAGGCTGTAAAAGGATACAGACAGGTTAGGTAAGCGGGTAGGAAGGTGGCAGATGAGATATAATGTGTCAAGTGTCAAATTATTCTCTTTCATAGGAAGAATAAAAGAGCAGAATATTTTTTTTTAAAGATGAGAGATGAGTTAATATTGGTTTTCGGAGGGACTTGGGTGTCCTTGTTCATGAATCACAGCAAATTTACATGCAGATACAGCAAGCAATTAGGAAGAAAAATAGTCTGTCAGCCTTTATTGCAATGGGGTTGAAGTATGAAAGTAAGGAAGGCTTGCTGCAAATGTATTCTCTGGAGTTTAGAAGAATGAAAGGCGATCTCATTGAAATGTATAAAATTCTGAGAGGGTTTAAGAACATAAGAAATAGGAACAGGAGTAGATCATTCGGCCCCTCGAGTCTGCTCTGCCATCAAATAAGATTATGGCTTATCTTCTTGTGTTTCGATTTCCACATTCCCATCTGATCCGATAACCTTTGATTCCCTTGCCTAACAAGAATCTATCTACCTCTGCCTTAAAAATATTCAATGACCCTGCCTCCACCACCTTCTGAGGCAGAGAATTCCAAAGTTGCACAACCCTCAGAAAAAATTTCTCCTCGTCTTTGTCTTAAAAGGATGATCCCTAATTTTAAAACTGTGCCCCCTAGTTCTGGACTCACCCACAAGGGGAAACAACCTCTCGACGTCCACCTTGTCAAGGCCGTTCAGGATCTTGTATACTTCAATCAAATCACCCCTTATTCTTCTAAATCTAGTGGAAACAAGCCTGGTCTGTTCAACCTTTCCTCATAAGACAACACACTCATTCAAAGTATCAATCTAGTAAACTTCCTTTGAACTGCCTCCAATGCATTTACATCCTTCCTTAAATAAGGAGACCAAAACTGCACACAGTATTTGAGGTGCAGTCTCACCAATGCCCTGTTTAGCTGAAGCATAACATCCTTACTTTTATGTTCAATCCCTCGTGATAAAGGATAGCATTCCATTAGCCTTCTTAATTACTTGCTATACCTGCATACTAACTTTTTATGACTCATGTACTAGAACACCTAGATCCCTCTGCACCTCAGAATTATGCAGCCGTTCTCCATTTAACTAATATTCTGCTTTTTTGTTCATCCTGCCAAAGTGAACAACTTCACATTTTCCAACATTAAACTCCATTTGCCAGATCTTTGCCCACTCACTCAAACTATCTATAAATTTTTTAAAAACTTATTTGTATTTGGGATGTGGTCATCGCTGGCTAGGCCAGCATTTAGTGCCCATCTCATTGCCCTTGAGGGCATTTAAGAGTGAACCACATTGATGTGGGTCTGGAGTTACATGTAGGCCAGATCAGGTAGGGGCAGCAGATTTCCTTCCCTAAACAACATTAGTGAACCTGAACCAGATGGGATTTTACAACAATTGACAATGGTTTCATGGTCATCACTAGGCTTTTAATTCCATATTTTTATTGAATTCAAATTCTACCATCTGCCCTGGGTCTCTGGATTACCAATCTAGTGACAATACCACTATGCCACCGCCTCCCCCATCTGAAACCTCCTCATGTCCTCTTCATAACATACTTTCCTTTGTGTCATCTGTGAATTTAGCTCCCATGTCTTCACTCCCCTCATCTAAGTAATTGATGTAAGTCATAAAATGTTGAGGCCCCAGTACAGACCCGTGGTATTCCACTTGTTACATCCTGCCAATCAGAAAAAGACCCATTTATGCATGCTCTCTGCCGGCCAGCCAATCTTCTATCTATGCTAATATATTACCCATTACACCACGCGCTTTTATTTTCCGTAACAATCTTTGATGTGGCACCTTATCAAATGCCTTCTGGAAATCCAAGTGCAGTATGTCTACCGGCTCTCCTTTATCCACTGCACATGTTACTCCTTCAAAAAAACTCCAATAAATTGGCTAAACATGATTTTCCTTTCACAGGGTAGATGCTGAGAGGATGGCTCCCCTGACTGGAGAGTCTAGAACTAGGGTCCGTAGTTTTAGAATAAGCAGTTGGTCATTTCAGACTCAGATGAGGAGATATTTCTTCATTCAGAGAGTTGTGAATCTTTGGAATTCATTAAACCAGAGAACTGTGATGCTCAGTTGTTGTGTATATTCAAGAAAGAGATCAATAGATTTTTGGGCCTAAGGGATATGGGGATAGTCAGAAGAAGCGGAGTTGAGATAGAAGATCATCCATGATCGCCAGAACAGGCTCAAGGAAGGTGTATGGCCTACTGCTGCTCCTATTTATGGCCTCATGAGGATTTGTCAATCTTCAGCCTCACTCCATTGCATCTTTTATTTTTTAGTCAATCTAGCATGTTTATCCTCATGATTTATTTTTAATTTTCCTTGTTACCTCTGGTAATTTATTCTCTTCCACTACTGTGAAGAATTATAACAAGTCTGCCATGATACTATTTTCAACTACAGTATCACCCACATCTGTCTTAGCCACAATCTTTTACTCGATATGGCTTTCTCGAAATTACTTCCCATAAATTACTTGACTTGTTCAGCTACCTCTGACTTTAGATGGCATTGGCACCATGTGCTTTTACCTCATCCTCAGCAAAATGTAAATTAGGAAATTAGCTTGACCATTCTACCCTGTTCTGCACATGGCAGAAGTGGAACAATGTTAACTGTATGCAGGGCCGTGTGGATAACAATGAGTGTGTTCCAGAAATTCTAACTCGTACTTAGGAAATCTGACATGGCTATGAGTGATATTTTACCAAGTGGCAATGAGAGAATTACCCTGCCAGAGTTAAACAGATCTGTAGTCACAGTTAATTTGTGTGTGTGACTTGACAGAATGTCTTTAAAGCAGCTTTGTGAGTAGTTATGTCAAGTGTTTGCAGTCTAGCAGAGCTGCTTTGCCTCTGTTCTAACTCCTGGTCTGAATGGGCATGTACTTTGGGAAGACTGCCCAATGCTCTTTCAAATGGAATGGTGCATCATTTATAAACAATGCTGAAGCCAGCTCAACTGCATGCACCAAATTTCTCAACTCCTCTCCCTTGGATCCTGAATGAAGAATAAGTACATTTTTTAGCTTGTGTAAGTGCCGTTTTGAAGCATGGGATGGTGAGCCTACTAAAATTTCAAAGGTTCCAAAAGAACAGCAGCATACAAAGCAAAAAGATTGAGTTTACTAGTCCTGTGTGTACATCTGGGGAGAGAGGAGGGTGATGGTGTACTTACCTGAGCAAAATGCATTCATTTGAACAGTTCCAAATACATTTTTTGAGAGAAGCTCATGAAAAGCCACATTCTTCACACTGACAGGTTCATTAACCTGCTGGGCACAAGTTGCAGTTGGAAGTGAAAGCAGTCAGGAAGTTAATTTCTGAACCAGTCTGCTCAGTATGTGTACCTGTTTGAGATAACCTGTGCAGTTAACTCAACAGGTTGCTGCGAGGAAGAAATTGTGCAAGTTTCTGCCTCTGGTGTGGACTCTTAGTTAGCTGAGAACATGAATTGGCCCAAAGAGCTATAGCTTGGTCTCCTACCTGTGTTCCACCAACACTCCATACTTGGAGCAAAGCCTCACTGACTTTGACCCATTGTGTAAGGAGGAACGACAGAGTTTATAGCTGAGACCAGTTTAATTTATTTGTTAAGCCCTGTTATTTGGAGGGGAAATTCACTCAAAGGTTGTGCAGAGTTCTACTTATAGTCGAGAAATTATTTAAGTAAACCCTATCTCAGGGCTTTCTCACAAAGGCATCCTATTAAAGCTGATTTTACAATAACCTGCTGGCTTGGTTCAGTGGGTGCAACTTCAAGTCTGATGATTGTGGGTTCAAGCCCCACTATAGGATTTTAGACTTGGAATCCAGTAGTGAGGGAATACAGAAATGTTACCGTTCAAATAGGATAATAAAACAAGCCCCAGTCTACCTGCTCCAGCTGATGTAAAAGATTCCATGGTGTTATTTGAAGGAAAGTTCTTCTGGCATCTCACTTGAACTGAATGCAAAGCATTTCGAAACATTGTGAGAAGTGGGAAGGTTCTTTATAAATGCAAGATTCTTCTCCCCAAAGACACTTTGTCTGACCAGCTGTATATAACGCAGGCGGGCAAAAGTGCTCAATGAAACAAGAGTACTCTGGAGCCAAAGGAGCTTTGGATATCACAACAGAATGGTCATAGAGCACGGATCTTACAACTACATGGAGTGGTTGAAATGATTAGTATAGATGTATTTGGGGGAAGCTAGATAGTAACATGAGGGAGAAAGGAATAGAAGAATTTACATATAAGGTGAGATGAAGTAAGATGGCGGGAAACTGGCGTGAACAAATGGCTGGAGTGGGCTGAATGGCCTGTTTCTGTGCTGTAAATTCACATTCACTCCCTCCATCACCGGCACACAGTGTGAATCATCTACAAGATACACTGAAGCAACTCGCCAAGGTTCTTTCGACAGCACCTTCCAAACCTGCGACTTCTGCCACTTAGATGGACAAAGGCAGCAGGTACATGGGAACATCACCACCTGCAAGTTTCCCTCCATGTAACACATCCTGATTTGGAAATATATCGCTGTTCCTTCACTGTTGCTGGGTCAAAATCCAGGAACTCCCTCTCTAACAGCACTATAGGTGTGACAATAGTGATTCAAGAAAGCGGCTCATCACCACCCTCTCAAGGGTGATTAAGGACTAGCAACAAATGGTGGCCTCACTAGTGACGCTCACATCCCACGACAGAATAAAGAAAAAGCCCTGAGGGGCCAGGTTTTCTTGCGCCAAATCAATGGTGGCAGGGGGCAATTTTGGGCTTGCAGTGCACACTGGGTGATCCTAGAGAAAAATAAAGCCCTTCCCAGTCAAGCAAAATCATCATGACTCAGCTTCCCTTTCAGCAGCTTTTAAGAAGAGGACACTCATCAGCTACACCCATTGTAGGATGTGTAGCACCAAGGCTGCCCCATTCTCCCGCTAATTTAAGTGTGGATAATTTGCACAAAAGCTCTAGCACCTTCTGAGCTTGATCACCGTGGGTTGCGGCAAGCTCACCGGTCACATCATAGGCCTCAGGTCTCCGTAGTCAGCAACACAAGGAAATAGCATATCAGACATTCCACCACTATCACCCCACAGAGTTCATCAACACTGAATGCAGCAGAAACTAGGTTATCTGCCTCCACTCAATTCACCATTCGACAGCTTCAAGCGTCAGGACACCAGATATCCAAGCCTACTAGCCTCAATGGAAATCCTAGACAGTTGCTAGCAACAGGAAAATATCCTACATCAAAATTTACCAAAGGAAAATAAACACATCCATTTCAAGAAAAATACTTGTTTCTTCTCTTTTTAATTCTAGTAGTGATAAAATATATTCGTGTGTGCGAATTTTAAGTAAAATTCTGGGTCACATATGTAAGACATTCGGAGGGAAAGGTAAATAAGTTATACTATCACTGGTGGGACAGTTAACCCTTTGTGGATTGCAGAATTTCTGCAAGAGAATAGAAAATATTAATTACATTTTTTAGGCTCCAGATAGTGCTATGCATTAAAAGTGTCAGCATTTCTTCCATTTTTAGTTATATGAAATGATGGACAAAATGTCCAAAAATTGCAATGTGTGATGGTTTAAGAAATAGCTTCTGAAACAAGGACAGACACACAAGTCCAGTGAAGAAACAAATATTTTCCTTTATTGTAGACGATTTTCAAGTTTCTCAAATTAAATTACTGAACACTTGCTGTGGAGCTACGATAAAATTTTGTTTCAATATCTGAAGCTCAATCCTCAGTAATCAACAATTGATTAGCAGCATACAGTAAGTCTCAATGAATAATGCAAGGTGGCATTTTCCATTCACTTAGAAGTTAACATATTGAGCTTACTCCTTGGCCAACTGTACATTAGTAGGCTTGGCTCCTATTGGTATCCCGTGCTTGTGCAGAGCGTTGATCAGGATTTCACGCATTTCGCCATTGTAGGAATCAAAGTCAAATACATTCCGAACCACATTTGCGAGTCCCTCAGTAGGGAATTTCTGTGGAGAGACATAACACAAGAATAGAGTCCTGTAAAATTTCCAATGACACATTCATACATCATCCTGTGTGAGTTCTGAACTTTAATTCAGTTTATACAGTCACTTCAATTATTTCCCGAGAAATAAATATGTATTATTTCAGGAAATCAGATGCACATTTTAATTAACTGCTCGTTGATTTTTTTGGTGAGACAATCACTACTGTGCTTAAAATTAGAAGCATTTACTACCCATTATAATATTAAGTGTTATGTACATGAAAATAGTGCTTAGTACAAAATGGTTCAATGGTAGCTCTGCCAATAGGGACTCTGTTGAGATGTAGTGCGCATAAAATATCTTGCTAACATTATTCAGATCTAAACCAATTATACAACAGCCTTAAAATTGCTGTGAGGATGACAAACTAACAGCTCCCACAACTCAGAAATGCAAACTAGAAAGGCTCCTTTCAGAAAATAATTTTGGGGAAGAGTATATGAGCAAGAATGTTTGCACATGTCACATACCTATCCTGACATTCACTCATTAACTTATCAAGAAGTAAAAAAGCAATTTCTCAACACAACAGGTTTACAATGTCCCCTTCTGGTCGTTTTTTTTCTTACCATTCCTTTCAGTTTCTTTTTTACTTTCTTCTCTCTTAATCCACTCTCTTTATAACCCTCTTTTTATTTCATCTAGTCTGACTCTAAGTCATTCCATTTCTGTCTCTGTCATTCCGTCTGTTTCTTTTTCTATCTTTTATCATTGGTTATAAAGCTGGGTTATCAGGCACAACATTCATGAGGCATCAATATTGTTGTGCCATTATTAATTCACATTTCCAGAAATTTGTGGCGCAATTATAGTGCAATCTGAAAAGTGAGAGAAAGTTCAATTCATGTCGTTCATCATGTGAAGTGCCACTGCAGCAACTTCTGGGCCAACACATTGGACAAAGCATTTGCCAACAGCACCGAATTTCAACATGGTCCAGATATGCAATAGTATTGGCTTTGCTCATTGGTAGCACTCTCACCGCTGAGTCTGAAAGTCAGGTGTCTCAAAATCCAAAGGATTTGAGTGTATAATCTAGGCTGCCACTTCAGTGCAGTGCTCAAGGAGTGCTGCATTTGTCAGAGATGCTGTCTCTGGATAAGACATTAACCATCTCGGGTGTATGCAAAAGATCCCACAGCATCATACGAAGATGCATAAGGGAATTTCTGGTAGCCTGGTCAAAATTCCTCCTTCCAACAGCAATACCAACATTAATTTGTCATTTATCCCATTCATTGTTTGTGAAACTTTCTAACTCACTAACTTGCCTGCCATGTAACAAAAGTGACGGCATTTTAAAGAAGTTGTTAATTTCTATAAGACCTGGGGAATATCCTGAGAGTACATTAAGGTGCTGTATAGATGCAAGTTCTTTCTTGCTTAGTATTTTAATTAAGTTTGCAGATGAAGGCACACAAACATCACTTTGAACATTTCAACTTAGAAAAAAACATAACTTCTGTACTTGAAGTTACTAAAGAGCCTCACATGTTGAGCAGTTGTTTAATTCTGTTTGCAGTTAAAACCTACTGCTCGAAATTGTGGTCATAGTTTCAGCTGGTAAAACTGACATAAAACAACAATAACTTGTATTTATATCGCACCTCTAATGTTGAACCGTTTCTCTCACTCTTCAGATTGCATTATAATTGCGGCACAAATTGCTGGAAATGTGAATTAATAATGGCACAGCAATATTGATGTCTCATGAATGATGTGGGTGATAATCTAAAACACCTCAAGATGTTTCACAGAAGTATTATAAAACAAAATATGATACTGAGTAACGTAAAGAGATGTTAGCACGTGACCAAAGCTTTGTTAAAGAGGTAAGCTTTATGAAGTGTCTTAAGGGACAAAAATGAGATAGAGGTTTAGGGAGGCAAATTAAAGTATTTTGTTAAGTTAAAAAACAAAAACCTACACAGTTTATTCGCATCTCAAAGCCTTTGCAGAAACATTACAAATTACTCCTACTCCTAACAAAATTTATTTATTTTTTTTAAAGAAATCAATATAGAGTAGGACATCAAGAAATAGTGCCAAGGGATCTTTGAAGCCACCTGCGATGGCTAAACATCTCATCCAAAAGACTGCATCTCCAACACTGTCTCAGCACTGTGCTAAAATGTCAGCCTCCACTATGTTCTCCATTCTCCAGAGCTTCAACCCATTGTTTTTTTTAATAGGGTCGAGAAAGCTGCCACTAAGCCATAATTGATACCTAAGTAGAACATTAGATGGCAGGAGAGATTCCTTAAAACCTACAACCTTGACCAACCATCTTTTAACTTATGCCACTGTGAAATGCCTCATGATGTTCTTCTATACTAAATGCGCATTTTTTATTCATTCGTGGAATGTGAGTGCCGCTGGCTAGGCCACCATTTATTGCCTATCTCAAATTACTCTTGAGAAGTTGCTAGTGAGCTGCCTTCTTGAACTGTTGCAGTCCATGTGGTGTAGGTACACCCACGGTGCTGTTAGGGAGGGAGTTCCAGGATTTTGACCCAACAATAGTGAAGGAATGGTTCCAATTAACCCAGCATCCACAGCCTTTTTAGAGACAGAGTTCCAAATTTCATGAACCCTCAAGTGTGGACAAAAAATGCTTCCTGATTTCCCACCTAATTGGCCAATGTTAAGGTTCTGCTTCCTTGTTTTAGACCCTCGCACAGGAAGATATAGTTTCCCCCTATATACCCTATCAAAAAATCCTTTAAAATTTTAAACACTTTGATCAGACCATTCTTTAATATTATAAATTCAAAGGAATACAAGCCAAGCTTATGCAACCTGCCCTCATAATTTAACAACCTAAGCCCCAGTATCAGTCTGGTGAATCTACGCTGCACCTCTTCCAATACAATATATCTTACTTGATGTCCCAGCTCGAAACTGAATACAGTACTCCAGGTGGGGTCTAAATAAGACTCTGTACAACTAAAGCATCCATCCACCCATAATTAGCCATAGTCTATGAGGGGCCATACGCACCTCTGTTCACTGTGCTTTCAGCTTCTGATGTTGTCCACCTATCCAGTCCTTCTCCAACCTGCATGTTCTTTCCTGATGTTTCATCTTCTACTTTCGCCAACACCAGACGCCCCATCTTTTCCTGTGGTCAGACTTTCTCAATTTTCGCTTCTTCACTTCAGCTGAAAGTCTAAGAGGTGTTGAGATTCTGATTTTCCTGCGGACAAATTCATTGGTTCTTTGCTCTGTCCAGCTAATTATTAAGGGCCCTTTGCCAAAGTAATACTTCAAAAGCTGTAATCCTCTTCTCATCAGTGTTACTGAGGATCCAGCTCTTGCACCCATACTGCGCAATGCTCCATACCAGGGATTGTGCAAGTTATTTTTTCCAAGTGCAGGTTGATGTTGGATGTCCTCCATATTTCATGCAGCTGATCAGTTGTAGAGTTGGTAATTGCTCGTCTTATTTTGATTTCAGAGCTGCTATCCTCTTTTATGGTGACCTTCAATTCCAGAAATTGAAATTGATCCACATTCGCAATGGTTGCAGGCTGACTCATCAGACTCACCGTGAATTGCCATTGGGTATGTCTCGTTATTGTAGATGCTCAGCCCAGATGCTCATTTCAGGCTTGACCTTCTCAGCTCTTCAGCCATCATGGATCGTCCTGCTTGTCTTCGGCCAGCAGAATGCAGTCATCAGCATCACTGATGTCCCATAACTTCCTCAACCTTGTAAGCTAGCCTCCTTGAGGTCAAAGCTAAAATTCCAATCATCTTTTTGATCACTTTTTGTACCTCCCAATCAGTTTTTAATGATTTTGGAATTTGGGTTTCCAAATCTTTCTGATCCTCTACAGTTCCCAGATTCTTGCCATTTAGAAAATACACTTAATAATCTATCTTCGGCCCAAAGTGGATGATCTCACATGTCTTCATTGTACTCCATTTGCCATAGTTTTATCCACTTACTTAATCCGTCCATGTCCTTTTGCAACTTCCTGCTCCCTACACTGCTCACAGTCCCTCCTAACTTCATGTCATCTGCTTCCTGGGACAATATGGCCTCTACAAATTATCTGAACCTGGATGTATAGATAGATCATTGAAGATGAAGCATGCATTGGTGGCCAGGTGCAGGAGATAGAGAAAAAAGCAGCCTCTTCACATTAGGCTGGGAAGAGGTGTTAAGGCAATCCCTACAGAGTCAGTACTTGGCTATTCTTCCTAATCTAATTAAATGACCTAGACATCAAAGGCATGTTTAAGCAAGTGGTTAGCACGTTTCTGGAGGTGGTCACCCTGCAGCTTAATGGTGTGCTGGCTGAGAGGGAATGGGTGACCGTCAGGTAGTGAAGGAGTCCCATAAGTATATCTCACTCTCTAATTGATATTATGTACTGAATACTTGTGAAAGTGATGGTTCCTCTGGGGAATGCAGCCAGATCCAAGTCCAGCTGGCTTAGCTGTACAGGGGTGGGGAAGGGGCGGGGGGGTCAGCAAGCAGAAGGAAAATTGGGAAATCAATAGTAAAAATAATGCGGAACAATCTGGCAGGCAGTTAGAAAAATAAATACAGGTGATTGCTGAGATGAGAAAGGAAGGAAAGAGGAAGGGAGGGAGAAGGAGGAAATGAGGGAGGGAGGAAGGATGGATAAAAGGAGGAAAAGAAAGGCAGAGAGAGGGAAGGAAGGAGAGAAGAGAGGGAAGGAGGAATGGAGGAAGGGAGGGAAGAAGGGAGGAAGGAAGGGAGGGAGGGAGGAAGGAAGGGAGGGAGGGAGGAAGGGAGGGAGGGAGGAAGGAAGGGAGGAAGGGAGGAAGGAAGGGAGGGAGGGAGGGGGGAAGGAAGGGAGGGAGGGGGGAAGGAAGGAAGGAAGGAAGGAAGGAAGGAAGGAAGGAAGGAAGGAAGGAAGGAAGGAAGGAAGGGAGGGAAGAAGGGAGAAAGGAAGGGAGGAAGGGAGGAAGGGAGGAAGGGAGGAAGGGAGGGAGGAAGGGAGGGAGGAAGGGAGGGAGGAAGCGAGGAAGGAAGCGAGGGAGGAAGGAAGGGAGGAAGGAAGGGAGGAACGAAGGGAGGAAGGAAGGGAGGAAGGAAGGAAGGGAGGGAAGAAGGGAGAAAGGAAGGGAGGGAGGAAAGAAGAGAGGGCGGAAGGAAGGGATGGCAGGAATAAGGGAGGGCGGGAATAAGGGAGGGCGGGAAGAGAGGGAGGAATGGAGGGCGGGACGGGGGTGGGGGGGAAGGGAAGGCTTGCATTTATATAGTGCCTTTCACAATCACATGTCTCAAAGTACTTTACTGCCAATGAAGAACTTTTGAATTGTCATGTTGTAATGTAAGAAACACAGCAGCCAATTTGTGCACAGCAAACTCCCACAGCAGTGTGTTAATGACCAGATAGTCCCACGTGAGGTTAATTGACGGATAAATATTGGCCAATACACCGTGGATAACTCCCCTGCACTTCTTCAAAACAAAGCCATGGGATCTTTTGTATCCAACTGAGAGGGCAGATGGGGCCTCGGTTTAAAGTTTCACCCGAAAAACGGCACCTCTGATGGTGCAGCTGTCCCTCAGTAATGTACTGGAGTGTCAGCCTAGTGTTAGAAAACAGAGACAGTTTAAGTAAGTTGTATTTGTATTTTGTGGGTGTTAGGATTGAGTTTTAGCTTTAAAGTTTAAGTTTGATTTGTATTTGTGTGTTAAGGTCAAATTGAGTTTTAGTTTCACTTTAAAAGGTGCTTGCTTTTCTAATGAGAGTTTTATGACTGTAAACTAAGTTAAGCAGACAAGAGTAGAAAAAAACAGTGCTGTTGCCTAGCAACAGAGCTCCACAGAGTCCCTCCCACAGACACACAGAAGAAGAAAAACAGCAGTTTGTTTTGGAAGCTGTTGGAGTTCAGCTGGTTTGGAAGACACCTGTCAAACAGAAGTCACCTAGAATGGACAGATAGCCAGCTCCAAGCTAAAGTTGGTTGAAAGTAGCTGCCAGGGAGAGACTGGAGCAAAAGGGACAGATAGCAAGTCCCAAGCTAAATAAAAGACCCCAAAATCCAGGAGAGTGGAACAGGAGAAAGTCCCAAAAAGACCTTCTAGTCAAAGGATGGACTAGGAGCCTGAAAAAGATCCTGTTAAGTGAAGTTAAGAGTGAGGGGCAGTGAGAAAGGCTCCAAGCTTCAGATTTAAAGAGACAAAAGCTGCAGAAATCAGATTTAAAGTGAGAACAGTTTGTAAGAGGCAATATGGTCCAAAGAGATGGCTGAAGGTCTGTAACTCTTTGCTACGGGCATGTGAAGCAGTGGTACTGTTGTCGACTGAGTCGGTAAGAGACAGTGTGTGGAAGACAGCTTGAATGCATGTGGTGACCCAGGGAAGAGGAACATCAGAAGGAGGGTTCGAAATCCTTGAGGTGAACTCTTGCGGAAGGCATCTGAGAGAAAGCATTGGTTTGGGAGAAGATTCCAAAGTGAGTTCTTGGAGAGTGGAGATTGGAACCCCTCATGTGAAAGATGGGGTTCAGTGAGGCTGGTTGGCTCATAGTGTGACAAGCGTCTGGGGTTGGGGGTGGGGTGGGGGGGGGGGGTGGCGGAAGGAGGAGAAGAGTTGAGGAGAGATCCATAGCATCTGGTTGAGGCGGCATCCGTCACTTGGTTTCAGAGTGTAGTGTGTCTGACCACAGGGCGCCTATTGGTTTACATGGACTGTGTATTTACTGTGAACATTAAGGTATAAGATAGCTTTTGTAGCTTGTGTTTATCCTTACAAATCTGTATATATCTGTAAAGGTATAGTTGTGGATGAAGGTATATTGTAATATAGTTCATCTTTTCTTGTTTAATAAATGTTTTATATTTTTGTTAAAAGTTCATTAGCTGACTCCGGTGACTGTTCAGTAGCCACTCTCCACGTATCCAAACAAACAAATTAAAAGTTAGGACCTATCAAGCTGGGATCCACTCTGGGATCAGCCCTGTCCAGGGGTGACCTCAGCTGGGATCCTAACATGAGGTTTTTGCATTCAAGATTGTTAAGATATTTGAAGGATGAGGTTTCATGGGATCAATGGCTTTTTTCTAAGTGACATTCCTTCTAGTCTGAGAGCATTGGTATTCTAAGACAATGACTATAGCTCACACCCATTTCTGAAGGCCTCTGGGGTTGTATATGTATAAGATAAATGGGTGTCTACCTGAGCTCACGTACCTGTAGATGTTTTACAATACTAACAACCTCCCTTGTTGAATAAGGATAGGTTATTATTCCTTGATCAGCCATATTTCTCAATTCGCCAAAGGCAGAAACAAGCTTTTGAAGAACTGGCTCTGGGACATCAGGACCATACTGTCGAAGCATAGCAAGTTCAGATCGGGGTTTGGGATTATCAACTGCATTGCAGCTAAAAATATCACCTGTCGAAAAAGGAATAAACAACTTAATACATCACATTGTTTGAAAGGTACGAACTGCTAATACCATCTACTCTTCTGAGGGATAATTTTACATGGTTCTACTCCCAGCGTGAAGTATCACTAGTTGGGACTGTGGGTCACTGAACTACTCCAATATATCATCTACCTTTGACCAATGCTCCCCACTGGAATGGTGACCTCACAAAATGACCCTGATAATGCTCACATACTATTTCATATAGTCATTAATCTTATAACATGGCTATTATCGTATATCTCAGTCTGTTTCTCCCAAAATACTCAAGGGGCTGGAGACAAGAACAGTTCCACTGCACCCATTGTAGCGACAGATAACATTTTATAACCTCAAATCCCCATAATGCAAAAATCATGTGACCCTTTATAACCAATAAACGAAACATCTTTGGAACAATGCAGTGCAAATATTGTTTGTACTTGTCTTGAGGATAGCACTAGGGTGTGGCACCATCATCTGCTAGCATTAGTAAAGATGGGTTTACCCTGAGGTTCCCTGTATGGAACAAGTACCAGAACACATGGAAGCCATCAGGTAAGTAAACTGAAGGGCAGGCCAGTGTGGCTTACAGAGCTTCTGCAGCAAGAGACACATCATGCTCCGCAAAAAGCTGCTCGGGATAAAGATGACAGTGTTTTACTTTGAAATAAAAACTTGTAACCCCAGGAAAAAATCAAGTCCAACAACAAAAAAATAATTAACCAATAAAATTCAGATAAAACAATATAAAAAGCAGTAATAAAGATCCAATCAATAATTAAAAACCGTACTGCACTTTTATCTCGACAGGCCTATATATGGCACTGTATTTTTCAAGTGAAAAGCATTGCGGCTAGTCAGCAGCTAGTGAGAAAATTGCTAGATCCGGTGAAAGACAATTTGCCTTAAATTTGGCAGTCAACACAGCCTCCAAAATGCTAGAATATTTCTCCACTTGCAAAAAATTCAATCCCTGCAAAGTGGGCATATAAACCACATGAGTATCAGCTATGCCTCAGTTGGTTGCACTTTCACCTCTGAGTTCAAGTCCCACTCCAATGTTTGAATACAAAAATCAAGGCTGACACTCCAGTGCAGCACCGAGGGAGAGCTGCAGGAGTTTCATCTTTCGGATGAAACGTTAAACCGAGCCACCATCTGCCTGCTCAAGTGGATGTAAAATATCCCATGGCACTATTTCAAAGAAGAGCAGGAGAGTTATCCCTGGTGTACTGACCAGTCAATTTATCCTTCAATAAACATCACAAAACAGATTATCTGGTCATTATCATGCTGCTGTTGGGGCAGTTTGCTGTGCTGTGCTTCCAATATTACAACAATGGCTATACTTCAAAAATGCTTCATTTGCTTTTAAGCACTTTTGAGATGTCCAGGGGGTTGTGAAAAGCTCTACATAAATGCAAGCTTTTATTTCTTACCCCAAGTGAGGTTCTGCATCACCAGTGGAACCTCGTGAAATTGAGGGGTGAGGAGGTGCAGTATCTGAAAATTTGAGGCTTGATAAAGAGGTCCGTTAGTCAATATGCTTTTTGTTTTTATCACCCCATATTTGATATTTTTGTTTAAACATTGGTGAATGGGGACTTGTTTAGTGTAGGTAGCTAAGGTGATGTTACTCAGCCTGACCATATTAGGTATATACAAAAACAACCAGTGAAGCATCCTAAGTTTACAACCGGGCTTTACTGTTATTAAATCAGTTCCCTTGCACTGACAGCTAGTAACTGTCATCAAACGTTTTTCAATGTCAATAGCACTCAATACTTAAACAGAAGAATTCAGCAAGTCAACCAAAATGGGTAGGAAAAAAAATGGTATTTCATTGTAAACTTCTAGTTTTAAATAATGCTGGTTGACAGCTGGTCTTCGACAGCCAGTTAAGTTTGTTTATGGAACAGTATATAACGAGAGGCAGGCAGAGTTGAAATGCTCTGGGAGCATGGCACTCACAATCTGAATACTTGTGAGGGTGATGGAATCTTAGCAGAACGCAGCCTTGAACACATATTTTGTTTTTCTATTCTTCCAACCAAAGTTGTACATTTTCTCATTTTTTCCACATTAAATTCATTCTGCCACATGCTTGCCCAATCACCTAACCTTCTACATCTCTTTGCAACATCTTTGCATCCTTACACCTTACACTGCAGCAAATTTGAATATATTATACTACCTTCCTAAGCCATTGATGTAGATTGAAAGTAGCTGACTTCAAAGCATTGATCCTTGCAGCACTCCATTAATTAAGAACATAGGAACAGGAGTAGGCCATTCGGCCCATTGAGCCTGCTCTGCCATTCAGTTAGATCATGGCTGACCATCAACCTCAACACAACTTTCCTGCACTATCTCCATATCCCTTGATGTCATTAGTCTCCACAGATCTATTGATTTCTGTCTTGAACAATGATCGAGTTTCCACAGCCCTCTGGGGTAGAGAATTCCAGATTCACCACCCTCTGAGTGATTAAATTCCTCCTCATCTCAGTCCTAAATGGCCCACCCCTTATTCTGAGACCGTGTCCCCTGGTTCCAGACTCACCAGCCAGGGGAAACATCCTATCTACATCTACCCTGTCACGCCCTGTAAGAATTTTGTAAGTTTCAATGTGATCATCTCTCATTCTTTGAAACTCTAGAGAATACAGACCCAATTTCCTCACTCTCTCCTCATAGGACAATCCCACCATCCCAGGGATTAGTCTGGTGAACTTCTGTTGCACTCCGTCTATGGCAAGTAGATCATTCTTTAGCTAAGTGGACCAAAACTGTACACAATACTCCAGTCGCCGTCTCACCAAGGCGCTATACAATTGCAGCAAGATATTTTTACTCCTGTCTCCTGTATTCAAGTCTCCTTGCAATAGAGGCAAACATACCATTTGCCTTCCTTACTAACTGTTGCACCTGCATGCTAGCTTTTAGTGACTCATGAACAAGGACACCAGGTCCCTTTGGACACCAACACTTGTCAACTTCTCACCATTTAAGAGATAATCTGTCTCCCTGTTTTTTTCTATCAAAGTGGATAACTTCACATTTATATTCCATCTGCCATGTTCTTGCCCATTTACTTAGTCTATCTAATTCCACTTGAAGCCTCCTTGCATCCTCCTCACAACTTACATTCCCACCTAGTTTTGTATCATCAGCAAATTTGAAATTACAACAATAGGCCCCCACATCCAAATCATTGATATAGATTGTGAACAGCTGTGATCCTAGCTGCATTTTTGCATTGTAATCACTTCTGCAGGTAACTTCCCAGGGATCTGTTGATGATAGCTATTGTTTCATTAGCAACAATCATTATTCAGCATGGAAATTCCTTCTTCTCCTTTTTCTTATGCAGTCTCTCTGGATCGGGGAGCTGTGATCCTAGCACTGATCCTTGCAGTATCCCACTAGTAACAGCCTGCCATCCTCTGAATGACCCGTTTATTCCTACTCTCTGTTTTCTGTCTGTTAACCAATTCTCAATCCATAGCAGTATATTACCCCCAATCCCAAGTGTTCTAATTTTGCTTACTAACCACCTGTGTGGAACCTTATCGAAAGCCTTCTGAAAATCCAAATACACTGCATCTACTGGTTCTCCTTTATCTATACTACAAGTAGCATCCTTAAAAAACTCCAACATGTTCATCAAAAAGGATTTCCCTTTCAAAAATCCATGTTGACTCTGCCTATATTTAACCAATGCTTTCTAAGTGTCCAGTTATCACATCCTTTATAATAGATTCTAACATTTTCCCTGATGACAACTGATGTCAAACTAACAGGTCTGTAGTTCTCCATTCTCTCCTCTTTCCCTTCTTAAATAATGGGGTTACATTTGCTACTTTTCAGTCTGTAGGAACCTTTCCAGAATCTATAGAATTTTGAAAGATAACCACCAGTGCATCCACTACCTCTATAGCCACCTCCTTCAACACTCTGGGATGCAGCTCATCTGGTCCAGGGGATTTATCAACCTTCAGTCCAGTTAACTTTTCAAATACTAACTCTTTACTAATATAAATTCCTTTCAGTTCCTTAGTTTCACAAGTTCCCTGGTCACCTAGTATTTCTGGGAGATTTTCTGCATCTTCTTCTGTGAAGGCAGATGCAAAGTAATTGTTTAGTTCCTCTGCCATTTCCCTGTTCTCCACTATAAATTCTCCTGTAATGGAAACTGAACTGGACTGGGTACAAGAGCAGGTCAAAGGCTAGGAATCCTGTGATGAGTAGCTCACCTCTTGACTCCTCAAAGCCTGTCCACCATCTACAAGGCACAAGCCAGGAGTGTGATGGAGTACTCCCCACTTGCCTGGATGAGCGCAGCTCCCACAACACTCAAGAAGCTTGACATTGTCCAGGACAAAGCAGCCCACTTGATTGGCGCCATATCCACAAACATTCAGTCCCTCCACCACCGACACACAGTAGCAGCAGTGTGTACCATCTACAGGATGCACTGCAGGAATTCACCATGGCTCCTTAGACAGCACCTTCCAAACCCACAATCACTGCCATCTAGAAGGACAAGGGCAGCAGATAGATGGGAACACCACCACCTGTAAGTTCCCTTCCAAGTCACGCACCATCCTGACTTGGAAATATTTCGCCGTTCCTTCACTGGGTCAAAATCCTGGAGCTCTCTTCCTAACAGCACTGTGGGTGTACCTACATGACATGAACTGCAGTGGTTCAAGAAGGCAGCTAACCACCACCTTCCCAAGGGCAATTAGGGATGGGCAATAAATGCCGGCCTAGCCAGCGAAGCCCATATTCCTTGAATGAATTTAAAAAAGCTTGGCCCCTCTTTCTGCTCCTCACTCTTAACTTCACTTAACAGGACCTTTTTCCAGATTCCTGTCCTTATCCTTTGACTTAATTGTCCTCTTGCGACCTTTCCTGTTCTACTCCATGGCTTTGGGGACTTGCTTCTTTAGTTTTTGGAACCTGCTCCTGTACTTCCCTCTCCTGTGACCAGCCTCTCTGGAATCCTGAACTAAAATTGCTTTTCTGGTTTCCTCTGTGTGGGTCCCTATCTCTGGACTCCTGTTGCTCGGCAACAGCACAGTTTTCATTTACCTTGTGTTTGTTTTACCTTCCCTTCAAGAGTCGTAAAATCTCATTAAAATTTAGGCACACAAACAAAGCCTTAGATCTGCTGTCTCCAGTCAAAGATGAAACTAAATCTCAGGTTTCACTTTTTTAACCCACAAATAGAAAAATATAAATGAAACTTAAAGCTAAAACTTCAACTTAAAGCTATAGCTCATTCCTAACACCTACAAATACAAATATAACTTACTTAAACTCTCTAGTTCCTAACACTAATCAAGTACCTGACCACGTCAAAGGTCTCCTCCAATACCATGTGCTTTCAGGTTTGCCAACAGTCTCTTGTGTGGAACATTACTGAATGCCTTTTGGACATCTATATAAATAACACCTATTGACACTTCCTTACGTACTGTGTTCATTACCTCTTCAAAATATTCAACTAGATTTGTTAGATATGACTTACCCTTTACAAATCTGTGCTGGCTCTCTCTCTCTCTGATAAGCTGATGTTTGCTCAAATGCTCAGTCAATGTCCCTAAAGACAGATTCCACTAACTTCCTCACAGCAAGACTAATAGGTCTATAATGTCTATAATGGTTTATTTCTCCCACTCTTCTTAAATAATGGAACAACATGGGTGATTTTCCAAACCAGAAGGGCAAAAATTTGACAGGTGTGGTTTAAGGTGGGAAAATGTGAATTTTTCCACTTTGGCAGGAAGAACAGGAAAGCAGCATCTTACTTAAATGGAAAGAGATTGCACAGCTCTACGGTGCAGAGGAATCTGGGTGTCCTGGTATATAAATCACAAAAAGTGAGTATGCAGGTGCAGCCGTTGATTAGGAAGGTAAATGGAACTTTGGCCTTTATTATGAGGGGGATATCATATAAAAGTAGGGAAGTCTTAATACGTTTATACCGGGTGTTGGTGAGACCACATCTGGAGTGCCATGTACAGTTTTGATCCTGTTATGTAAGAAAGGATATAACAGTATGAGAAGCAGTTCAGAGGAAGTTCACTCGATTGATTCCTGGGATGAAGGCATTGTGTTATGAGGAAAGACTGGGCCTGTATCCATTGAGTTTAGAAGAATGAGAGGTGGTCTTATTGAAACATCTAAGATCCTGAGGGGAATTGACAGGATGGATGTTGAAAGGATGTTTCCCCTTGTGGGTGAGACTAGAACCAGGGAACACAGTTTAAAAATAAGGGGTCTCCCATTTAAGACGGAGATGAGGAGAATTTTTTTCTCTCAGAGGACCGTTAGTCTGTGGAACTCTCTTCCTCAAAGAGAATGATTTAGATTCTTGACTGACAAGGGAGTCAAAGGGTATAGGGGGTGGATAGGAAAGTAGAGGCCACAATCTGATCATCTATGATATTGTCAAATAGTGGTGCTGGCTCGAGGGGCCGAATGGCCTACTCCTGCTCCTAATTCGTATGCTCATATGAATGCACGTATGTATGTATAATTCCTGAAGCAGGACAGTTTTAGAATATCATCAATAAAGCATCTGCAAATTCTTATTCTATTTCTTTTGATACCCTGGGGTGGAAACCATCAGATTCTAGATATTTGTCAATCTACAATCTCATTATTTCTTCATTATCATTTTTATTTTTATGTCAAATAAATATGTTTCTAACCTTTATTTATTATTAGTTTTCCTCATAACTCTGCTACTTCATTATTTTCCTCTACTGTGAAGACCAATACAAAGTACAGGCAAACATTATATTGTCCTCTACCATTTTTTATTTCTTTCCTTCTTTTTCTCCAACTCCTGAAAGAATTGACTGAATTCTTTGCTGGTACCTGGCACAACCTCAAACAATGGCTATTCCTATTTTGGTGACCTAGACTGTTGGTAATCTTTTCTACTATTCTATTAGAGGGCATCACAGATGAGCTCATTTGGGTCCTTATCTAATGATCAGATATGCAACGTATCAGCAGGAGTTAATGGGCTGCTATCAGGAGTTCAAAGTTACATCAAAGGAGGACATTCATCAGAAGTAACACAAGGAATTGGAGGAGTAGGCTATACAGCCCTAGGAGCCTATTCCATCACTCAATAGGATCAGGGCTGATTTTCAGCCTTAACACCACTTTCCCATCTGATCCTCACATCCCTCAGAGTCCAAAACTATTGATCTCAGCCTTGAATATACCCCACAACTGAGCACTCAGCCCTCTGGGGTACAGAATTCCAAGGATTCGCAACATTCAGTGAAGAAATTTCTTCTCATCTCCTAAATGGCCGACCCCTTATACTGAGACTATGCCCCTTCACGCTAGACTCTCCAACCAGAGGAAACCACCTCTCATCACCTACCCTGTCAAACCCTCTCAGAATCTTGTGTTTCAATGAGATCACCTCTCGTCCTTCTAAACTCAAGAATGTTGGTCCACTCAATTCCTGCTCACCCTCTCATCCCAGGAACCAATGTATTTAGCTTGCCACACCTGTGATGGCCCTCCAAATTTTTATTTATTTAGCAAACCTTATTTTCAATGACAATATCAGCTGCACCTGTCTTCAAAGGATCCACATTAACCCTTAGCCACTCTTTTTCTCTTAGTATACTTGTAAAAATTGCATGTTATCTTTTATATCCCTCAGGTTTTTTCTTGTATTCCCTTTTAGCAGCACTCACTACTTTTTCTAGTCACCATGGCCGTATATGATGCTTCTGAGGTTACTATGGGAAGGGTGAAAATAGCAGAGGCTTGAGCCATAATATTTCAATTGTCCTTGGACATAGGAGTGGTGACAGAGGAGTGCAAATGTTCAAAAAAGGGGGAGGAATAAACCTGGCAAGTCTAGGCCTGTAAGCCTAATGGCAATGGTGGGGAACTTCATGTGGCCATAGTCTGGAATAAACAGATTGCCACTTGTAAAAACATGGATTAATAAATGACAACCAATACAAATTTGTTAAAGGCTGTGTGGTTGACATTGTGTATATGGACTTCGAATAGGCAATTTGATAACATACTACATGATAGACTTATTAGCCAAATTAAAACCCCTGGATTGAAAGAGACAATCGTAGTAGTGTGGATACAAAATTGGCCAAGAGACAGAAAGCAGAGAGTAGCAGTGAACAGTTGTTAATTAGATACCAAAAATTTTTCATATCATTTGACATAATTTGTTTTCAACAGCATTCATTTGATGTCAACTGCACTCAATTGCCATCGTTTTGCCATCATTTGACATCAATTGTTCTCAAAAGCAATCATTTTGTCATCATTTTATATCACTTGCACTCAGAAGCAGTCATCTGGCTATCATTCTATTTCATTTTCACTCAGAACCATACTAGCAATGTCAAATGGTAGCTATCAACTGACAACATTGTCATCAATTGATGTCCTGCAGTAATCGCAACAAAGTGTGACTACACAACCAAAATTTTCCTAAGTCTTAGCTGATTATATATGCAGTGTGTAAGGTTACCCCTCAAACCCACACCACACTCCCACCCAACCTCCCACTCACTACCGCTCCCTCCCACCACACCTCTTAATTCTCTCCCCAACGCCCCCTTATTCCCCTCCCTTCTTTCCCCACTCCTTTCCCTTCCCCTTCCCCCTCTTTCCCCCCCAACTCTTTCCATGCCCCTCCCATCTTTCCCCTTCTCCTTCTACACACCTCTTTCCCCCTCCGCCTCTCCCCCACCCACCAACCAAAAATCTCTGCTCACAGGGCCGCTGGAAACTGGAAGTGAGGTTTTCCAGCCAACCCTGGTGCTGATTTGAAGTCGGCACGGGAACAGCGAGGACTGTGGCAATGAAGTAAGTTTTGGAGAATTTGTGGGGGGGGGGGGTGGGTGTCTGTCAAGCGGGGTCGGGGGTGGGAGGTATCCAGAGAGGTCGGTGGAGAGGCCGGCGAGTCCCAAGGCCCGGAGGCTGACGCGAGGGGTGGAGGGGGTGTTTGGACATGGGTGGGACAAAGGGGACAGTTTGGAGGCTGGAGGGAGACAGTCAGTGCTGGAGTGAAAGAGACGGGAGATGAGTTTAGACCCTGATATCTGAGACGGTGGGGAGGGGTGGGACAGTTTAGACCCTGAGATTAAAATGAAGTAAGAACTGCTGGGGATCATGCGGTGCTCTCAAGCACGTGCTATGCAAAGCGGAATGATTTTTTTGGGCAAAATGAAAAACTGAATAATTTCAGATATTTAAGTAATTAATTTCCTTGCATTTTTCAATGGATATTACTGGATAGCTTTGAGTGCACTGGATAGCTTTGAACACACTATCAAATTTGATGTCAAATTCATTCCAAATTAGAGCTTTTGATGTCATACAAACATACGAACTAGGAGCAGGAGTAGGCCACATGGCCCTTCAAGCCTGCTCCACCATTCAATAAGATCATGGCTGATCTGATTGTAGCCTCCCGCCTACCCCTGATAACCTTTCACCTCCTTGTTAATCAAGAATCTATATAGCTCTGCCTTAAAATAGTCAAAGACCCTGCTTGATAAAAACAAAAAGCTAAAAGCTACTGCGGATGCTGGAAATCCAAAACAAAAACAGAATTACCTGGAAAAACTCAGCATGTCTGGCAGCATCGGCGGAGAAGAAATCAGTTAACGTTTCGAGCCTTCATGGCCCTTCGGCAGAACTGAAGCCACTGGCTTCAGTTCTGCCGAAGGGCCATGAAGGCTCGAAACGTTAACTGATTTCTTCTCCGCCGATGCTGCCAGACCTGCTGAGCTTTTCCAGGTAAAGACCCTGCTTGCACTGCCTTTTGAGGAAGAGAGTTCCAAAGACTCTCGGCCCTCAGAGAAAAAAATTCTCATCTCTATCTTAAATGAGTGGCCCCTTATTTTTAAACTGTGACCCCCAGTGCTAGATTCTCCCACAAAACATCCTCTCCACATCCACTCTGTCAAGACCCCTCCTCAGGATCTTGAATCAATAAAGTCACCTCTTACTCTTCTAAACTCCAGTGAATATAAGCCCAACCTGTCCAACCTTTCCTCCTCATAAGACAATTCACCCATTTCTGGTTTGTAAACCTTTTTCTGAATTACTTCTAATGCATTTACATCTTTCCTTAAATAAGGAGACTAGTACTGTACACAATATAATAAGACAATCCGCCCATTCCTGACATTAGTCTAGTAAACTTTCTCTGACCTGTTTCGAACGCATTTACATCCTTCCTTAAATAAGGTGACCAATACTGTACACAGTATAACAGATGTGGTTTCACCAGTGCCCTGTACAACTGAAGCACAACCTCCCTATTTTTGTATTCAATTCACCTCACAATAAAGAATAACATTCTATTAGCTTTTCCTAATTACTTGCTCTACCTGCATACTAGCCTTTTGTGATTCATGCACTAGGATACCAAGATCCCTCTGAATCTCGGAGCTCTGCAATCTCTCTCCATTTAGATAATAAGCTTCCGTTTTATTCTTCCTGCCAAAATGGACAATTTCACACTTGCCCACATTATACTCCATTTGCCAGATCTTTGCCCACTCACTTAACCTATGTCACTTTGCAGCCTCCTTACAACTTATTCTCCTACCTATCTTTGTGTCTTTAGCAAATTTAGCAACCATACCATCTGCCCCATCATCCAAGTCATTTATATAAATTGTAAAATGTTGAGGCCTCAGCACCCTTCCCTGTGGCACACCACTCATTACATTCTGCCAACCAGATAAAGACCCATTTATGGCTGCCCTCTGTTTCCTGTTAGCTAGCCAATCTTCTATCCAAGCCAACATATCATCCCCTACATCACGAGCTTTTGTATTCTACAATGACCTTTGTTATGGCACCTTATCAAATGCCTTCTGGAAATCTAAGTGCATTATATCCACTGGTTCCCCTTTATCCATGTGATTCTATCAAAGAGCTCCAATAAATTGGTTAAACATGATTTCCCCATCACTAAACCATGGTGACTCTACCTGATTGCCTTAAACTTTTCCAAGTGCCCTGTCACAACGTCTTTAATAAAAGCTTCTAACATTTTCCCTATGACAGGAGTCAAGCTAACCGGCCTATAAGTTTCCTGCTTTGTGTCTCCCTCCCTTTTTGAACAAAGGAGTTATATTTGCTATTTTCCAATCTAATGGAACCTTCCCTGAATTTACGGAATTTTGGAAAATTAAAACCAACGCATCAACTGTCTCACTAGCCACTTCTTTCAAGACCCTAGGATGAAGTCCATCAGGACTTGGGGATTTGTCAACCCGCAGCCCCAACAATTTGCTCAATACCACTTCCCTGGTGATTGCAATTTTCCCGAGTTCCTTGCTCCCTTCCATTTCTTGATTTACAGCTATGTCTGGGATGTTACTTGTATCCTCTATAGTGAAAACGGATGCAAAATACTTGTTCAATTCATCTGCCATCTCCTTATTTTCCATTATTAATTCCCCAGACTCATTTTCTATAGGACCAATGCTCACTTTGTTAACTATTTTCTTATTTAAATATCTATAGAAACTCTTACTATCCGTCATTATATCACTAGCTAGCTTTCTCTCGTACTCTATTTTTTCCCTCCTTATTAATCTTTTTGTCATTTTTTGCTGTTCTTTACATTCTGAGCAATCTTCTGACCTGCCACCCGTCTTTGCACAATTATATGCTTTATCTTTAAGTTTGATACTGGCAAATTGTAATTGAGCGCATTTGAGTACACTTGAAAACAAAAATGATGTGAAAATTTTCAGGTAAGGAGTGGTGTTCCCAAGGATCAGTTTTAGAACCACTGTTCTTCTGATATATAGTAATGACATGGCTTGGGCATAGGGAACATAATTTAAAACTTTGGATATTGTATGAAACTCAGACACAAAAACAGTAAGGATAGTATCAGACTTCAAGAGGACATAGACAGACTGACAAATTGGGCAGATGAAACATAATGTAGAGAAGTGTGAAGTGAATCATTTTGTCAGTAAGGATGAGGAGGGGCAATATATAGACTAAATGAAACAGTTAAAATTGATGCAGGAACAGGAGGACTTGGGGGTTCACATATACAAAACTTTGAAGGTTGCAGACTGGTTGATGAAATTGTTCTGGGACATATGGGATCCTTAGCTTTATAAATAGAGGCACATTACATTAAGCTTTCATAAAACACGGGTTACGCTTTAGCTGCAGTATGAGAGTATTGGGCACCAAATTTTAGAAAGAATGTCAGTTCTTTAGAGAGGACGTAGAGGAGATTTCCCAGAATGGTGCCAATGATGTGGGAATTCAATTATGTGGAGAGGGTAGAGATGCTGGGATTGACCTGTTTATAACAGAGAAGTTTGAACAGGGGATTTAATAGAACGGTTCAAAATTATGAAGGGTTCTGATGGAGCAGAGTGAGAAACTGTTTCCACTGGTGGGAGGGTCAATAACCACAGGAAAGAGATTTAAGATAATTGTCAATAGAACCAGCAGGGTGCTGAGGAGAAGCACTTTTGCACAGCAAGTTACGATGATCTGGAATGCACTGCCTGAAAAGGTGGAAGAAACAGATTCAGGAGTAAATTTCAAAAGGGAATGGATAATTACTTGAAAAGGTCACCTAATAAAACAATATTACATTCTGCACTCTGATAGTGTTTGTAAAGGCCGATTGCTTTAAGATATCATAAAAATCAGAACAAATAACAAGTAAAAAGCACAGATATTGCCGTACAAGTTAAATGAATGAAACAAAAGAAATAATTACTGCTTACTGATACTACTTTCTGAATGACTTCATACCTTGGGAAACAAAAGTACGGCAGATCCAATGTGATTGTTTCAGTGGAACACAAACACTGAAGTAACTCTAAATGAAAGGCGGAGTCACGTAACTTACCTAGAGCACCAAAGAAATCGTTACCCAAAAAGGGAAACCCTGGTCTGTTCGCCAGGACAATCATTCGGAAATCTGGATGAACTACTATCACATCAGGTCTTCCTTCTGCACTGGTGGGATCTGAAATATCAGCATGTAATCTGTCACATCGCTCAGTACAGTACTGCATAATTGAACAGAACTTCTGACTTTCACACAACACCCATTTTATTGTTTTTTTAAAAAAAAAACTTTATTAGATGAAACTGCAAAGACACAAAGGTCTGGACTTTCTTCTGGAGTCTTGTCCTATGTAACTTAAGGAAGGAAGAAAATAAAACAAGAACCAAGTGTCCAGCTCCCCACTCATCTCCACACTGTTGGTATTTTCTGGGCCAAGTGTAGCAGGATGGAGGGGAAAGTGCAGCAGGGGAAGGTACGTCAATGAGGGAGAGTTATTGAACTTATACCAGCAGTGCCATGTCCCCCAGGAACGTCAGCTTCTGGTGGGGCCCTTAAGCCAGCCCCAGCCACACTTTCAGAATTACATAGAATTTACAGCACAGAAACAGGTCATTTTACTCAACTGGTCTATGCCAGTGTTTATGCTCCACATGAGCCTCCTCCTACCTTCCTTCTTTGCTGTAACCATTCTATGATTCTATTCATTTCTCCTTCATGGCACAAATTTTGTTCTCTAGTCACCGACTCCACCCCTCTCCCATTGCCATTTTAGGCTGAACAAGATTATTAACAACCTCCCACCCTGAGATTAACTTCCAACCACACATCTGACATTCTGACAACTGATCTGCTGGGCTGTCCCTCATTGAGTATTGGGATAGTTGTGGAGCCTCCTCCTCTAGTTAGTTGTTTAATTGTCCACCATTAATGACTGGATATGGTAGAACTGCAATATTTTGATGTAATCTGTTGATTGTGGGATTGCTTAGCTCTGTCTATAATATGCTGCTTCCGCTGTTTAGCATGCATGCGTGTTGCAGCTTCAGCAGGTTGGAACTGGTACAATGCCTGTCATACTCTTCTACACTCCTCACTGAACTGGGGCTGGACCCTTGGCTTGATGTAATGGTAGAGAGGGGGGGCATGCTGAGCCACGAGGTTACCAATTGTGGTGGAATACAATTCTGCTGCTGATGATGGCCACATCGTCTCATGGATGCCTAGTTTTGAGCACCAACATTCGCAGCTGTGCCTTCTCATCCTCAAATCATCCCAAGATGCTTGACAGAAGGGTTATGGAACAAAATATGATACTAAGCCTCAAAGAGATACTAGGGCAGATGTCCAAAAGTTGGTTAAAGAGGTAGGCTTTAAGGAGCATCTTAAAGAAGGACAGGGGTGAAGTGAGATGGAGAGATTTAGGTACAGATTTCCAGATCTTAGGGACCGGGCAGCTGAAGACATGGCCATGATGAGGTGATTAAAATTGGGGATACCCAAGAGGCCAGAATTTGTGGAGCACAGCGATCTAAAGGCGTTGTAGGGCTGAAGAAGATTACAGAGACAGGGATGGGTGAGGCCATGGAGCAATTTGAAAACAGGGATGAGAAATTTAGGGTCGGATTTTCACCAACGAGGCGGTGAGCTCAAGATGGGAAATTTCCTGGCTCAGCGCACCCTCCTTAGGTAAAAGTGCCTCAAACGGTTCGATTTTCACTCTGGGGGAGGGCGTGTGTGCGGAATAGACAACGGATGCATAATGAGGCTTGGTTTTCTTTATTGAAACAGGTGCACACAAGGGGAAACATTGCTTGACCGACAGCTTCACAAGCTTTTTCTCTATGATCTATTTCGTCACTAGCTCAATGTTTATCCACACAAGCTAAAGAGGTGCTTATAGTTTCTGTTACTAATACTTTAAAAGGTCTGGTTGATCGACACTTTTATAGGATTGTTGAATCAACAGTTTTTTTAAGCAAGTTATGAATGGCTGTTTTCTTGAGCCATACTCGCCATTGTTACTATAGGGTTAATTGGTTCTGTACAGAGTTTATACCGCATGAATGGGCATGAAAGTGCTATGACTTGGCATGGAGGGTAAGCGGGGCCATTCGGGCTGGGGGTTCATGAGTTGGCAAATTACGTTTCAAAAGGCTCCCAAATCCTGACAATGTTTCACCACTCCTCTGAGAGTCCAAAAACCACGAGTCCTTCAGAAGCTGGCCTGACTCCACAAAAGTTGCAGGGGGCTAGCAGATGACTGCCCCCGCAATGGAGCCGGCCAGGTCAGGAATGCAGGGTGCAGGCTCACTGCCTGCATCCTTCTCGCGTGCTGGGGAAAACTGGGGTGCCAGGAATGGGGGTGGGAATCATGCAATTGGGTCCTGTCCACCATTTTTAAAGGTCTGCAGAGTCTCCACAAATCTGTGAAAATCCAGGAGTTGGGAAAGCGAGGTGTTGCTTGACTGGGAACTGATGTAGATCAGTGATCCAGGGGCGATAGGTAACTGGGATTTGGTGCGAGTTAGGACAGCAGAGTTTTGGATGACTTCAAGTATTTAAGTTTTAACTATGAGGAAAGATTGGATAGGCTGGGTTGTTTTCTTTGGAACAGAGGAGGCTGAGGGATTATTTAATTGAGGTGGATAAAATCATGAAGGACCTAGATGTCTTGTTCGTCCTTCGAAGTGAACATGGCCATCTCCATCATCTGGGGTGTTTGGTAGGGTTCCAGTGGATATGTAGTGATTGCTAAGGCCTATCTGTACCTGCAAGGTTCTGCTGCAAATAGGACAGGATACCGCTCTCAATTGAGTTCTGGACAAGTTTCTGGCTTGGGGTTTCCTCTCCTTACGTTTTCTCTCTGCCTCTGATATGCATTTGTTTTTGAAGGATGCCGCACCGTTTTTTATTTGGTTGCACCAGGTGCAACAATCCTGAGCGAGCTTCTCACAGGACTCGAAGTTGATATCAAAACTCTGAAGTGAAGCCTTCAGAGGGTCCTTGAAGCGACTCCTTTGACAGCCATGAGAGCGCACCCCAGACTCAAACTCTCCAAAGAAGATTTGCTTTGGTAAGCGAGTGTCAGGTATTCTGGCTACATGACCAGTGTAACTCAGTGTGGATGCTTGGCATGCCAGCTCAGGTAAGAGCCTCAGTGTCTGGTATTTTGTCCCGTCATCTGATCTTCAGAAGCTTCAACGCAGCTCAAGTGAAAGTGGTGGAGCTTCTTGGCATGACACTGGTACACAGTCCAAGTCTCACATGCGTAGTTTAGTAGGCAGACTTCCTCCCCTTCATTCCCAGACTGATGTTCGAAGTTTGCCGAAGGCGACACTTATTTTGGCAATTCTTACAAGTGTCTCGTCATCAATATAGATAGCTCGAGAGAGTGTACTGCTGAGATAAGTGAACTCATCCACTACTGACAGGTTCTGGTCATGGACTTAAACCATGGGCTCGAAATGGGGTTTTTCCTGGAGCAGGCTGGTACATTACTTCAGTTTTCTTCATGCTGATCGTAAGGTCAAAGTTGTCACAGGCATTAGAGAACAAATCCCTGCTGCGCTGCATGTCCTGCTCTGAACTGGCAGCTAGTGCACATTCATCAGCAAATGAGAAATCACAAAGGTGTCCATGGAGACCCTGGTCTCTGCCCGGTGTTGTCTCAGATTGAGCAACTTCCAATCCATGCGATTTCGATGCCAGGATCACGATGGATGGCATCAGGGAGCATGGCAAAGAAAAACATGATGAGTAGAGTTGGCATTAGCACACATCCATGTTTAACTCCATTTGTCACTAGGAATGGGTCAGAGGACTCACCATCATCCAGGACACGTGTGAGCATGTCTGATTTTGACGCAGTAGCAATCTAGGAGTGGAGGTCATCATAGAATTTCTCCTTAACTTCATCAGGGTTGGTCATGATAGGGATGTACACAGATGAGATTGCTTGCCTGTTGCCATGCGGATGGAGTATAAGCACCATCAGGTAATAATTGGGAATGTAAGTCAACTTACCAATGAGATGGTTCATGACAGAAAAGCCTATGCCAACTTCATGTAGTTCTTCATTTCCAAGGCCACTCCATAAAGTGTGTAACCTGCACCAATTTGCTTGAGCTGACCCTCCCTCAGGTAGACAAGTCTCGCTGAGCACGGTGATCTGGGTGTTGTACCCAGCCAGTTCTCTACCGACAAGAGGCGTTCTTCTCTCAGGTCTGTCAGTTGCGATGTTGTTGTCCATGAGAGTGCGCATGTTCCATTTGTCAATGGTGATCGGTGTCACCTTCACTTGCCTTTTTTGATTTTTTTTTTTGTAATTGGGCCTCGATAGAATGGATAGGAAAAACCTATTTCTGTAACAGAGAGGTCAATAACCAGGGGCACAGATTTAAAGCAATTAGTAAAATGATTAGAGAGGAGTTGTGGAGTGCTTCTTTTCACCCAGAGGGTGATGGACATCTGGAACTCACTGCCTGTAAGGGCGACTGAGGCAGAAACCCTCATTGCATTTAAAAAAATACTTCAATATGTACATGAAGTGCTGTAACCTACAGGGTTACGGACTAAGAACTGGAAGGTGAGATCAGGATTGAATAACTCTACATGATGGGCTGAATGGTCTCCTTCACTGTCATAGGTTTATTCCACATTTCTATGTTTCTTAGTTTGTGGAGGGTATAATGTGGAAGTGGAGATAAGGAGTGTACCAAGGAAATACCAAGGGTGAGAAGAGTAATAGTTCTACTGAAGACAAGGTGATGATGAGAGGCGATTTAGCAAATTAATAGCAGCTGTGACATCATATTGAATCAAAGGTCAAAGAATAAACAGTTGGGAGTTTCAGATACTAAGGTAAGTGATTTAGGTGAAAGGTTTTCCAGGGTCAGACACAGATTAGGAGTCATCTTGGAAGGGGGAAGAAGAATGTGGGTAGAAAGTAATACAAGGAAACGATCAGAGATTGCTGAACGGTCAGTGATTAGTTATGATAGGAATAGCGAGGCCAGGAGAGATGACGAGATTGAGGGAATGGACTGTATGTGGGTAGGAGGGTTTATATGAAGGGAGAGATTTTGGAAGGAAGGTTGGAGGGCAGAAAACACAGAGGAAAGAGGAGAAAAAGATTTGAGATGGAGGTTAAAATCACCAAGGATGGGAAGTCGCTTAGAGTAGAGTCAGAGGGAAGGAAGCAGAGAAGGTATCACAGTGAGGGATTTGAAGTGGTGTTTGGACGGACAGTACAGCAAAGATTTTAAATAAAAGGCTGAGGGGTGGGACAGGGTGAGATGCTCAAAGGGGGAGAAGTTGCAGGGGATTAGGGGGACAGATGAAGGTCTGACTTAGAGATGAGCTACACTGAAAAAATTAAATTTACTTTACAGGGAATTAATAAAATATATACACTTGGAGGTTCTAAATTATTCAGTATGTTATTTTTAGTCACATGCATTTTCAATGAAGCTCTGATACTTACCAACAACAATGCGTCTTCCATCAGATAAAATCATCTCACCACTTTCCACTAATGTTTTCAAGATGCAGGTGACGTTGGTTGGAGCCTTGTCGGCCTCGTCAATGACCAGAATGTGCCCTAATTTAACAGCCCTCACCTGAGAATGGAGGAAACAAACATGGCTTCTTTCAGCACTACTCCCAGAGAATTTCTCAACAAGCAAAACATTCTGGTGTGTCAATGCAGAGGCACTGGAGAAGATACAAAAACAATATACAAGGATGATATCAGAACGAAGAGATTATAATCATGAGAAAAGATTATACAGGCTGACGCTCTTTTCTCTAGAAAAAAGACTGAGGGGCCTGATGGAGGTTTTTTTTAAAATGATGAAGGAATTAAATAGAGTGGATGGAGAGAAAGTGTTTCCACTTATTTGGAGACCAAAACTAGGAGACACGGACGTGAGTGACGCTAGCTCTCCCGTGGATAGGCTGTCTGCTCAAGGCAACTTATGACCAGGGAGGAGAGGGAAAGGAGGTGTTTCCTGTAAGGTGAATATTGTATGTTAAGCCATGCCCTCTTTTTTGCTGTAACTCAACTTGGAGACTGATAACTGAGCAAATAATTTAATGGAGTGGAAGGTGCTGGGGAGGAATATGGTGGGTGGGTTACAGAAAGCAGGAAATCAGCAAATAATTATGTAATACAGAAGGAGGCCATTCAGCCCATCGAATCCATGCCGGCTCTTTGTAAAAACAAGCTAATTATTCCAACTCCCTTGCTCATTTTCCATAGCCCCAAAATTTTATGTTGAGATACTTTGCACTCCCCTCAGCTGACTTGTATTCCTTGGATACAGGGGTGCATTCTCATGACTCATAAAGGGAAATAGTAACTCCTGTTTAGTTCCTTGTTATGGAGTCAGCTGTGGGGATTCCCAGAAAGGCACAGCTGTTAGTTTGCTTCTTTGTGTACACAGACCTGCATAAAAAAGGTCCTGGTAAATACAATTACTTGTGTGCAAATAGGGAGAACAGAGATTCTCCAACTTGCTGAGGATATCAGTTTAGTATTGGCTTTAGAGTGAAGGCAAGAGGCAATAAAGTAGATATTAAAGGAATACTTTCATCTCTCCCAACGCTTCATTCCTATTCGTCAGTCACATTGGCTAGGTTCAGAAACAGTACTGATTCTGGATATGAGGCTGTACAGACCCAGCAGCCACAAACTTTTGTGTTTCAAAGTAAAATGTGGTGTTGATTTAGTTATATGCTACAATGACAAAAAGACCAGCTTTATTTTGATAAATCCTCCAGTATAGTTCATGTTCAAACTGTTTAAAATATTTTTAATGTTCATAAACATCCCAAAAAGTTCAAACAGAGGTTAAATCCACATTAGAAAAAAGACTTGCATTTGTATTGCACCTTTCATTAACACTGGACATCTCACTGTGCTTTTCAGCCAATGGAGTACTTTTGAATTGTACTCACTGCTGCAATGTAGGAAATGCGGCAATCAATTTGCATACCGCAAGCTCCCACAAACAGCAATGCATTGATCTGTTTTTGTGATGTTGATTGAGGGATAAATATTGGTCAGGACACCAGAGTTAACTCCCCTGCAATTTTTTGAAATAATGCCATGTGATCTTTTACGTACACCTGAGGCAAATAGGGCCTCAAAGATGGCACCTATAGCACTGCAACACTACTGCACTGGACAGTCAGCATTGATTTTTGTGCTCAAGACCTGGAGTGAAGCTTCAACCCTGAACCTTGTGACTCAGAGGTGAGAGTGCTACCAACTGAGCCATGGCTGACATTAGAGCCAATTAGAAATGAGAATCTTCCATAAACAATATCACTGAGGCACGAGTGAGTAGCCATCATTCAGATCCCTCCATGGCCTCACCCCTCCCTATCTCTGTAACTTCCTCCAGCCCTACAATCCTCCAAGATATCTGCATTCCTTCTGGCCCTTGTGCATCACAGATTTTAATCACTCAACTGTTTACGGCCATTCCTTCAGATGCCTAAGCCTTAAGTTCTCTCATTCTTACTGAAAATTCTCCACCTCTCGTCATTCCTTAAAACCCTGCTCTCTGACCAAGTTTTAAGTTAACTGGCCTAACATCTCTTTCCGGACCGTGATGTCAAAATCTGCCTAATTGCACTCCTATAAGGCACTTTAGGATGCTCCACTATGTTAAGGGCATTATAAACGCAAGTGTTTGATGTTACTTTAACTCATTTTATCTTAAGTCAGAAAGAAGAGAAGGGTCTGGTTATTATAGGTTTAATTAGTTTGAGATGTGAATCTTAAAACAGACCAGAGGAGAATCTTCATATGTGATAACTCCATGTTGAACTGATGGCTGTAGAGTGAGACTCTGCACAGTGGTGTCTCTGGAAAAAAAGTAAAACAACACGTTTCACAAAATCAATTGACAAAATGGTAAATATCTGATTTACAGAGAGAGTTTTGTTATAAATCAACCAAATATAATGTAGAAACATGGGTGATAGTGATAAAACTAAGCACATAGAAAAGATACACAATGAGAAACAGTGATGCTTTATTTGTTATACAATAGTAACATTCAATGGGGAGTTGGATATATACTTTAAATGGGGAAAATGCAGGGAAAGGGAAGGACAAAGGGATTAACTGAATAAATCTTTCAAGTAGCCACCATAGGCATGATGAGCTGAATGATTTTCCATGTTGTTTGATTCTAAGCTTGTACTGCTGACTTATAGAAAATAAGCTTGCATTGATCTAGCACTTTATCACATCCTCAGGAGGCCCTGTGAAGTGCAGCAGTCAATTGGTGTACAACACGATCCCACAAACAACATATGATCACTTAATGTGTTTTGGTTGAGAAGGGTAGTGGGTGAATTCCTTGCAAACTGGGGTGGTGCAATGGAAAGTTTACTGTCAGCCGACGTCTAACCTTGACACGTCAACCGTTGGACTTAAATAATTGGGTTGTGATTCTATTGGGAATAAATATCCACTTCATATCAAAAGAGCAAAAGAGCTCTACTTGAGTAGATTTATCAACAGCTTGGCAGAGACTCTTAAGCGTGGCAATGGATTTTCCTATGTGCCAGACGTCAAAGCATAGTCTATTCATGCCAGTCATTGAGGAGATGAGGCGAGCATCAAATCTCAACATGACGTATCTTTAAGCAGCACTGCTGGAACATAAACTAGACCACCACCATTCCCTGGTAATTCTACAATATTCTCCATCAAACCACAATCTCTGAGCAGAAAGTCACTGGAGAGTTTCAAATACTGCTTCCTCGGTCTCTTTTAGGCAGATTGTAAAATAACTAACCATTAGTTAACAAGCTATTCAGCTATTGGGAAATTTAATGCCCCATTAATGTATCTTCTCCAAATGCTTTGGTACTTCCGGCATCCATGAGGATCAATGTCAGGAATTAATTGGTCAGGCTGCAGTTGTCTCTGACTATATTGTTTACCATGACTACATTGGTACACAAAATGAAGCTCTCAAACATGCCACTCTAACTACAGAATAAATTTCAATTGATAACCTAGTCCCAAAGAGGCAAGAAACATGATGCAAAGAAATTCAAACCAGAAATAAAATAGTCAAAAGGACAGGTTGATGCTTAGAGCCCAGAAAGCCAATCCTCCCATCTGCTCCTCCTGTGCGATGCGGGGAGACAGGGGCACTTCCAGTGTCCAGGGCGACCATGTGCGCAGGAAGTGCCTCCAGCTGTAACTACTGGAAATCTGTGTTTCGGAGCTGGAGTTGCACTTGGAGTCACTGTGGAGCATCCGCAAAGATGAGATCTTCAAGGATAGCATGTATAGTGAGGTGGTCACACTGCAGGCAGAAAGAGAATGGGTGACTGCCATACAGAGTAAAAGCACTAGGCAGGTAGTGCAGGAATCCCCTGGGTCCATCTCGCTCTCAAACAGATTTGCCGTTTTGGATACTGCTGGGGGAGATGGTTCCTCAGGGGAATGCAGCAAGAGCCAAGTCCGTGGAACCACGAGTGGCTCAGCTGCACAGAGCAGGGAAAAAAAGATTGGGACAGCAATAGTGATAGGGGATTCTATCTTAAGGGGAACAGATAGATGTTTCTGCAGCCGCAGATGTGACACCAGGATGGTATGTTGCCTCCCTGGTGCCAGGGTCAAGGATGTCGCTGAGCGGCAGCAGGACATTCTGACATTCTGAAGGGGGAGGGTGAACAGCCCGAAGTTGTGGTCCATATTGGTACCAATAACATAGGTAAAAAGAGGGGTGAGGTCCTGAAAGCAGAATATAGGGAATGAGGAAATAAATTAAAAAGCAGATCTCAAAGGTAGTAATTTTCAGGGTTACTCCCAGTGCCATGTGCTAGGCGAGATCAGGAATAGGAGAATAGACCGGATGAATGGTGGCTGGAGAGATGGTGTAGGAGGGAGGGATTTAGATTCTTGAGGCAGACTCTGAGGAAGATGGGACGTATACAAGCTGGATGAGTTGCACCCCAGCAGGACCGGGACCAATATCCTCACAGGGGTATCCGCTAGCACTGCGGGAGAAGGTTTAAACTGGATTGGCAGAGGGATGGGAACCTGAACGGGGAGACACAGGAGAGGGAAACAAAGATAGGAATGAAAGGCAGAAAAGTAGAAAGGAAAAGTGGAAGGCAGAGGAAACTAGGGCTCTCAGCAAAATAGGGCCATAGAACAAAAAATGTGCAAAAAGGGTTAAAAAGGCAAGACTAAAGGCACTGTGTCTGAGTGCACAGAACGTTAGCAGTAAGGTAGATGAATTAACAGTGCAAATAGATGTAAAAGGGTACGAAATGATTGTGATTACGGAGACATGGCGCAGGGTAGCCAAGGCCAGGAGCTGAACATCCAAGGGTACTCAATATTTAGGATGGACAGGCAAAAAGGAAAAGGAGGTGGCATGGCGGTTAGTTAAGGATGAAAATAATGCGCTAGTGAGAGGGGATATTGGCTAAGGAAACCTTGATGTAGAAGCAGTCTGGGTGGAGCTAAGAACCAACAAAGGGCGGAAAACGTTAGTGGGAGTTGTCTATAGACCTCCAAACAGTAGTGATAAGGCAGGGGACGGTATTAAACAGGAAATTAGAGATGCATGTAACAAGAGTGTTATAGTGATCATTGGTGACTTTAATTTACACATAGACTGGGCAAACCAATTTAGCAATAATACTGTGGCGGATGAATTCATGGAGTGTGTACGAGATGGTTTCTTTAGACCAGTATGTCGAGGAACCAACTAGGGGATAGACTATCCTGGATTTGGTACAGTGCAATGAGAAGGGGTTAATTGATAATCTTGTTGTGCGGGGTCCTTTAGGGAAAAGTGACCATAATATGATAGAATTCTTCATTAGGATGGAAAGTCATAGAGGTCTACAGCACAGAAAAAGGCCCTTCGGCCCATTGTGTCTGCACCGGTCAAACAAGTACCTAATTATTCTAATCCCATTTTCCAGCACTAGGCCCATAGCCTTGTATGCCATGGCATCGCAAGTGCACATCCAAATACTTCTTAAATGTTATGAGGGTTTCTGCCTCTACCACCCTTTCAGGCAGTGAGCTCCAGTTTCCCACCACCCTCTGGGTGAAAAAATTCTTCCTCATATCCCCTCTAAACCTCCTGCCCCTTACCTTAAATTTATACCCTCTGGTTATTGATCTCTCTACTAAGGGGAAAAGTGCCTTCCTGTCTACCCTATCTATGCCCCTCATAATTTTATTATACACCTCAATCATGTCCCCCCTCAATCTCCTCTACTCCAAGGAAAATAACCCCAGTCTATACTATCTCTCTCCATAACTAAAACTCTCCAGCCCAGGCAACATCCTGGTAAATCTCCTCTGCACTCTCTCTAGTACAATCACAACCTTCCTATAATGTGGATTCCAGAACTGCATGCAATACTCTAGCTGTGGCCTAACCAGCATTTTACACAGTTCCAGCATAACCTTCCTGCTCTTATATTCTATGCCTCGGCTAATAAAGGCAAGTTTCCCATATGCCTTCTTAACCACCTTATCTACCTGTCCTGCTACCTTAAGGGACCGGTGGACATGCACACCAAGGTCCCTCTGATCCTCGGTACTTCCCAAGGTCCTACCATTCATCGTGTATTCCCATGCCTTGTTTGTCCTGCCCAAGTGCATCACCTCACACTTATCTGGATTAAATTCCATTTGCCACTGATCAGCCCATCTGACCAGCCCATCTATATCCTCCTGTAATCTCAAGCTATCCTCCTCACTATTTAGCACCTCACCAAATTTTGTGTCATCCGCAAACTTACTGATCAATCCACCTACATTCAAGTCCAGATCATTTATATATTCCACAAACAGTAAGGGACCCAACACCGATCCCTGTGGAACCCCACTGGACACAGGCATCCAGTCACAAAAACACCCCTCGACCGTCACCCTCTGCTTCCTGCCACTCAGCCAATTCTGGATCCAATTTGCCAAATTCCAATTTGCCTTGGATCCCATGGGTTCTTACCTTCATTATCAGTCTCCCATACAGGACCTTAGACCAAGACCTTCAGCCTTACTGAAGTCCAAGTAGACTATGTCAAATGCACTGCCCTCATCTACACACCTGGTCACCTCTTCGAAAAATTCAATCAAATTGGTCAGACATGACCTCCCCTTAACAAAACCATGCTGACTGTCCTTGATTAATCCCTGCCTCTCCAAGTGTAGATTAACACTGGCCTATAGTTCCCTGGTTTATCCCTTCTTCCCTTCTTGAATAATGGTACCACATTGGCTGTCCTCCAGTCCTCTGGCACCTCTCTTGTGGCCAGAGAAGTACTGAAAATTATTGCCAGCGCCCCTGCTACCTCTTCCCTTACCTCACTCAACAGCCTGGGATACATTTCATCTGGGCCTGGAGGTTTATCTACTTTTAAGCCAGCTAGGCCATTTAGAACCTCCTCCCTTTCTATGCTAATTTCCTTAATTATATCACAGTCCTTCTGCCTGATTTCCATACCCACGTCGTCTCTCTCACTTGTGAACACCGACACAAAGTATTCATTTAGAACCCTGCCTACGTCTTCCAGCTCCACACACAAATTACCACTATGGTCCTAGTTATCCTCTTACTCTTAATATACTTGTAAAATAACTTTGGATTTTCCTTTATTTTACCTGCCAATGTTTTTCATGCCCCCCTTTTGCTCTCCTAATTTCCTTTTTAAGGTCCCCCCCTACACATTCTATACTCCTCTAGGAATTCTGCTGTTTTGAGCCCTCGGTATCTGTCATAAGCCTCCCTTTTCCTCTTTATCCAATCCTGTATATCCCATGACATCCAGGGTACCCTGGATTTGTTGGTCCCACCCTTTATCTTTACTGGAATATGTTGGCCCTGTACTCTCCCTATTTCCTTCTTGAATGAGTCCCACTGCTCTGACACAGATTTACCTAAAAGTAGCTGCTCCCAGTCCACTCTGGCCAAATCATATCTGATCTTATTAAAAGAAGTGAAGTAGTCCGATCTGAAACTAGGGTCCTAAGTCTTCACAAAAGGAACTAAGGCACGAGTTGGCTAAGATAGATTGGGGAACCTCATTAAAAGGCATGACGGTGGATATTTAAGGAACGAATGTATTCATTGCAACAGTTATACATTTCTTTCTGGTGCAAACACAACAGGAAAAGTGGCCCACCCATGGCTAACAGAAGAAATTAAGGATAGATCCAAAGAGGAGTCATATAAAGTTGCTAGAAAAAGTAGCAAGACTGAGGATTGGGAGCAGTTTAGAATTCAGCAAAGGAGGACCAAGAGATTGATTAAGAGGGGAAAAAATTGAGTATGAGAGTAAACTTGCAAGGAACATAAAAGCAGACTGTAAAAGCTTCAATAAGTATGTAAAAAGGAAAAGATTAGTGAAGATAAATGTGGGTCCCTTACAGACTGAAACGGGAGAATTTATAATAAAGAACAAGGAAATGGCAGAGCAATTAAACAACTACTTTAGTTCTGTCTTCATGGAGGAAGACACAAATAACTTCCCAGAAATACTAGGGAACCAAGGGTCTAGTGAGAAGGAGAAATTAAAGGAAATTATTATTACTAAAACAACAGTGCTGGAGAAATTGAGACTGAAAGCCGATAAATCCCCAGTGCCTGATAATCTACATCCCAGGGTACGAAAGGAGGTGGCCATGGAAATATTGGAAGCGTTGGTTGTCATTTTCCAAAATTTTGTAGATTCTGGAACAGTCTGAGCAAATGTAACCCCGCTATTTAAAAGAGGGAATGAGAAAACAGTGAATTACAGACATGTTAGCCTAACCTCAGTAGTAGGGAAAATGCTAGAATCTATTATAAAGGATGTGATAACAGGTCACTTAGAAAATATCAATGGGATTAGACAAAGTTAACATGGATTTATGAAAGGGAAATCATGTTTGACAAAGTTACTGGAATTCTTCGAGGACGCAACTAGCAGAATAGATAAGGGAGAACCAGTGCATGTGGTGTATTTGGATTTTCAGAAAGCTTTTGATAGAGTCCCATATAGGAAGTTAATGTGTAAACTTCGTGACTAGTGGTGTACCACAGGGATCAGGGCTCGGGCTTCAGCTATTTATAATATGTATCAATGATTTGGATGAGGGAACCAAATGTAATATTTCCAAGTTTTCTGGAAAGATGAAACTTGGTGGAAATGTGAGCGGTGAGGAGGATGTAAAGAGGCTTCAACGCGATTTCGATAGGTTGAGTGTGTGGACAAATATATGGCAAATAGTTGCAGTATAACATGAATAAGTGTGAAGTTATCCATTTTGGTAGGAAAAACAGAATGGCAGAGTGTTATTTAAATGGTAATAGACTGGGAAATGTTGATGTACAAAGGGACCTGGGTGTCCTTGTACACCAATCACTGAAAGCAACCAAGTGCAGCAAGCAGTTAAGAAGGCACATGCAAGAGGGCTTGAGTACTGCAGCTGTACAGGGCATTTGTGAGACCACACCTGGAGTATTATGTGCAGTTTTTGGTCTCCTTACCCAAGAAAGGATATACTTGCCATAGAGGGAGTGCAGTGAAGGTTCAGCAGACTGATTCTCTGGGATGGCAGGACTGACGTCTGAGGAGAGATTGGACCAAGTAGGCCTGTAATCACTGGAGTTTAGAAGAACGAGAGGAGATCTCATTGAAACATATAAAATTCTGACAGGGATGGTCAGACTGGATGCAGAGATGATGTTTCCTCTGGCTTGCCCGGGGCGGGGGGGGGTGCGGTCTAGAACAAGGGGTCACAGTTTCTCAGGATACAGGGTAGGCCATTTAGAACTGAGATGAGCAGACGCTTCTTCACTCAGAGGGTTGTGAATCTGTGGAATTCTCTACCACAGAAGGCTGTGGAGGCCAAGTCACTGAATATATTTAAGAAGTAAATAGATAGATTTCTGGACTCTAGAGGTGTCAAGGGGTATGGGGAGAGAGCGGGAGTATGGCATTGAGATAGAGGATCAGCCATGATCATACTGAATGGTGGAGCAGGCTCGAAGGGCTGAATGACCTACTCCTGCTTCTATTTTCTGCTTCATTCCTTCCTTCTCTTCCTTTCTGAATCTTTTAAATTTAATTAATGAACTTAATTCATTTCCCCATTCCTTTTACTACTATTCTTTCAACCCGTCCCTTTCCCCTTCGTTACAATTCATTTTACCCCTTTCTTCTCCCCTTCACTGTCACTGGTTTTACCCTTTTTCTCTTCCCTTCTAAGCCATCCATTGCTCCTTTCTTTTTCCTCATTTTCCTCCCTTTATCTCTCCTTTACCTCTCACTCTCTCATCATAGCTGCCCCAAACTCACTGCTGTTGAGGACAGGAGCAGATCTGGTTGGACTCAGCACAGGTGCTCAGTATCGCCAGTAACGTACTTGAGCTTTAAGTCCTATTTTTGAAGCAGTTTCTGCCAACATTATGCAGAGGCACAGTTGCTTTCCATCAGAGGCAGCAGTGAAGCTAGAGGAGCCTGTTTCCATCCATTGACAGCTCCAGTACACAGCACGCAGCACTGTGGGCACAGGGGCTGGTCTATCCAAGGCAGCAATATTCAGGGAAAGGTGAGAGTTTCCACTTTCAGCAGCCGTATTATAAGCATATGCTTCAGACACGGCTCAGTGGGTAGCACTCTTACCTCTCAGCCAGAACGAGTTCAAGTTCCACTCTAGAGATTCCAAATGAGCTTGGATGTCCACGTACATAGATTCTTAAAATCTCATGAACAGGTACAGAAAATTATCAAAAAGACCCATGGATTGCCGGCCTTTGATCCAGAGGACTAGAATCCAGAGACAAGAATAGGTAGAAGTTATGCTTCAGCTATATAAAGCCCTAGTTAAACTTCACCTGGAGCACTATTGTCACCACACCTTAGGAAGGATATACTGGCCTTGGAGGGAGTGCAGCATTGATTTATCAGAATGATACAAGGACTCTAAAGGCTAAATGGTAAGCAGAGATTATACAAACTTTTTTTAAACCACACTGCCCATGAGCAGAACCTTTGGCCACATGATGATAGGTCTCAAACCTGAAATATGAACTCTCTTTACCTCTCCACAGATGCTGTCCGACCTGCTCGGTATTTCCTGCATTTTCTGTTTTCATTACACAAACTAGAATTGGATTAACTAGAATTTAGAGCTAGGCCTTTCGGGACTGACGTTAGGAAACACTTTTACTCATAAACGATAGTGGAAGTTTGGAACTCTCTTACTAAAATGGTAATTGATGTTAGATCAATTGTTAACTTTAAATCTGAGATTGAAAGATTTCTGTTAACCAAAGGTATTAACAGATATGGGACAAAGGCAAGTATATGGAGTTGGGGCCATTGAATAGTAGAACAGGCTCAAGGGGACAAATGGCCCACTATTGATCTTACCCTTGGTAGGAAAGCGTTTTGTGACAAACGGAGGTTGTGAAAGGTGCACTTTATAAATGCACTTATCCTAATTTTACCATTCCAAAAGTAGGACCAGGCATCTATAGCAGATTTTTTCTGATTGTTTTCTCCTGTTCAGTCTCATGATTCTTCAGTCCCTGGGAGGTAGGTAAGCCAGCCAGAAATCAGCAAGAGTTTCACAACTAACTTCACTGAGAATGTGGATAATAACCTTGAATATTTTTAGAGACACAGCTGCACTGCAGGTGTCCCAGTTTCATTTGTTACTGAATTGCTCAGTTCAACCTTGAATTTGTCCAGAAGTTTTGTTTCATGGACAGCTTGCCTGAAAAAAAACCCGCTAATCTAAAGACATAAATTTGCAGTCTCTAAAGACCTATCTTAATTTAAAATGTGCAGCATAACCTTCATTTAGCACAGAATGCCAGAAATGAACTTTATACACTGGCACGTTGTATTCTTACACATCAAGAAAATACTTGGAGATAAAATACTTGGAAATATTACTAACCAATTATTCAGATTACTGAATTTTAAGCAGTGGCAGGGATTTGCACAGAACTCTCTTTTGGCCTAGTTTAAGGTAAAATTAGAATCAAAAATAGCATTGCCAACTTTGGCTGGAGGCATTATGACATGATGTTCTGACCATGTAACGTGTGATCAAGTGATGTCTGCAAATGTGCCTGTAATTACCTTGTACAGGTTGGATCTCTAGTAGTTGAGTATATTTGCTTGTGGCTTGGTTTTTGATAAAGTGCCACATATTAGGCTTGTTAGCAAAACTGAAGTCCATGGGATAACAGGGACAGTAGCAGCGTGGAATCAAAGTTGACTAAGGGATAGAAAGTAGAGAGTTGCTGTAAATGGACTGGTGGGGGGTACACAGTGGCTTTCCCCAGGGTTCAGTATGAGGCACACTGCTGTTTTGATATACATTAGTGACTTAGATGTGGAAATACAAGGCATAGTCTCAAAATTTGCAGAGGATATAAAACTTGGAAATGTAGTGAATAATGAGGAAGGTAGTAACAGATTTCAAGCGAACCTGGAAAGGCTGGTGAAATTAGCATAACTTCCTGACTTGTGTACTCTATGCCCAGGATTCTTTGTTAACCTGCTCTGTCACCTTCAAAGATTTGTGCACAAACACCACGTCTCTTTCGTTGTGCTTCCCCATTAATATTATACCATTTGTTATGTATTGTCTCTCCTCTTCGGAGAGGAGATGGTTGGTGAAGTTCAATGCAGGAAAGTGTGAGGTGATACATATTGGTGGGAGTAATGAGGAGCAGCAATGCATACTAAATAAAGGTGCAGGAAGAAAGAGACCAGGGGGTGTGTGAGTACAAGTTTTAGAAGGGAAATCAAAATGGGGGAGAAGAGGTGAAACTATGGCTGGGAGGCCAGGGGATGGAGTAGGAGGGTAAAACTGAAGGTGGGGTCCTTCTTCACATAAATTGTTATTGATGGTAATCCCCAACTCCAGGGAAAAAGCTACTGTGCTCGGGCAGTTGTTAACAAAATACTGGGCCCTCAGCAAATTAGGTACATATAGAATAATGCATACAACTTATAATTTGACAGTTCGGTCAGTATTTACCTGTGAAGCTGTAAATATTCCCTGGGTCTGTTCAATAGATGTAGGAAATGGTCAACAATCTTGTTTTTGCCCACACCCTATATAAATGATAAAAAGTGGCCATTAACAAATAATAATTCGCAGAGCCACAATCAATATCTGATTTGTTATTGGACATAAACTTTAAGTAAGACTCGTCTTTAATAGGCAGTGCAGGCTCAGTAGTGGAAGCAGCAACGCGCAGTTTGAAAATATAACCATTTGGGTGGTGCAACTTGGTTTTGAGGTTGCCCTTCAGTGACATGGTTTGCACATCAAAAGCTTCATGGGCATCTATCGAAGGCATGTGCAGAATAGAAACAAGGAGTTTCACCAGAGAGCAGGGACTGGCAGGGAGGCAAAATCATGTTCCATGGCGATGCATCGTACAGCTGCATTGGAGAGGTTTCGGAGCATCTTTCTACCTGGGGATCATAGGGACACTCCATCTAATTGGAATTCAACAGTCATTAACAAGTCTTTTACGTTAAAAGTAAATGACCAATGAACAATTTCAATTTGGATCATCTAAGCTTTAGAATTTTGTCGGAATTGCTGCTTGTGTGCCTGTAAAGCGTGCATGTGAAATAAGTAAATCAATCTCAATACAGTTCCTAGACAGCATGGTCCCATCAAAGTGCCCACAAATTGGCAAACTCAACTTAGTGAGCCAGAGATGGTTGGTGTGAGGAGTTGAACTTGTTGATGAAAGCACAGGAAGCTTTCATCAGTATCAGGCCATGCTATATCTGCTGTGGAAATACTTAGTAAGGACAGTAGTTGAGAAGTGCGTCTTAACATACAAGTATAAAATTTCAGCCTCCCCTCAACAAAAATTAACAAATTTAAATACTCTCTTGAATTGCACTCATGCAATGCTGGAGCTGTCAGGTTTCTGACAACAGGAGCATGTTGCTCTTTTAATTTTAATTCTCAACATATGGACATCACTGTCAGAGCTGAAATTTGCTGCTCATCCCTAGTCGTCCGTAGGATGTCCGTGGCAGGTCGTCATCTTCAATCACTGCCATCCACATGATGAAGGTGCTCCCAAAATGATGTTACATAGTGAGTTCCAGGATTGTAACCCGGCAACGAGGAAGGAACGGCAATTTATTTCCAAACCCAAATGCTGATAGTCTTGGAGGTGACGGTGTTTCCATGCACCTGCTGGCCTTGTCACTCTAGGTGGTAGAGGTTGTGTGTTTCAAAGTTGTTGACGTAGAAGCCATGGTAAGATATTGCACTGCATCTTGTAGATAATATATGCAGCAGCGACAGGACGCGATAGTGGAGGGCGGTTGACGATGTTTAAAAACTTCAAGTTACATTTAACAGTAAAATTCCTAAGGTGCTTCACAGGATATTATCAAACAAAATGTAACAAAGAAAGTGTTAGGATAGATGACCAAAAGCTTTACCAAAGAGATAGATTTAATGGAGTGTCTTAAAGAAGAAAGTGATATAGAGGATTAGGAAGAATTTCAGGGATTAAGGCCAAGACAGCTGAAAGCATGGCCATCAATTGGGGGGTGATTAAAATAGGGGGCGGGGAGAATGCAACAGGTTCAAATTGGAGGAGCACAGAGATCTCAGAGGATTGTGGGGCTGGAGGAGGTTACAGAGATAGGGAGGGGGGACGTTACAGAGGTAGAGAGGAGGGAGGTTATAGAGATAGGGAGGAGATGGTAACACAAATAGGGAGGAGGATGTAACAAAGATAAAGAGGAGGAGGTAACAGAGATAGGGAGGGGGGAGTTTAGAGCGATAGGGAGGGGGGAGTTTAGAGCGATAGGCAGGGGGGAGTTTAGAGCGATAGGGAGGGGGGAGTTTAGAGCGATAGGGAGGGGGGAGTTTAGAGCGATAGGGAGGGGGGAGTTTAGAGCGATAGGGAGGGGGGAGTTTAGAGCGATAGGGAGGGGGGAGTTTAGAGCGATAGGGAGGGGGGAGTTTAGAGCGATAGGGAGGGGGGAGTTTAGAGCGATAGGGAGGGGGGAGTTTAGAGCGATAGGGAAGGGGTGGGTTACAAAGAGAGGGAGGGGGTAGGTTACAAAGAGAGGGAGGGGGTAGGTTACAAAGAGAGGGAGGGGGTAGGTTACAAAGAGAGGGAGGGGGTAGGTTACAAAGAGAGGGAGGGGGTAGGTTACAAAGGTAGGGAGGGGGTAGGTTACAAAGGTAGGGAGGGGGTAGGTTACAAAGGTAGGGAGGGGGTAGGTTACAAAGGTAGGGAGGGGGTAGGTTACAAAGGTAGGGAGGGGGTAGGTTACAAAGGTAGGGAGGGGGTAGGTTACAAAGGTAGGGAGGGGGTAGGTTACAAAGGTAGGGAGGGGGTAGGTTACAAAGGTAGGGAGGGGGTAGGTTACAAAGGTAGGGAGGGGGTAGGTTACAAAGATAGGGAGGGGGGGAGGTTACAGAGATAGGAAGGAGGGGAGGTTACAGAGATAGGGAGGGGGGGAGGTTACAGAGATAGGGAGGGGGGGAGGTTACAGAGATAGGGAGGGGGGGAGGTTACAGAGATAGGGAGGGGGGGAGGTTACAGAGATAGGGAGGGGGGGAGGTTACAGAGATAGGGAGGGGGGCAGGTTACAGAAATAGGGAGGGGGGGCAGGTTACAGACATAGGGAGGGGGCAGGTTACAGACATAGGGAGGGGGCAGGTTACAGACATAGGGAGGGGGCAGGTTACAGACATAGGGAGGGGGGGCAGGTTACAGAGATAGGGAGGGGGCAGGTTACAGAGATAGGGAGGGGGCAGGTTACAGAGATAGGGAGGGGGCAGGTTACAGAGATAGGGAGGGGGCAGGTTACAGAGATAGGGAGGGGGCAGGTTACAGAGATAGGGAGGGGGGGCAGGTTACAGAGATAGGGAGGGGGGGCAGGTTACAGAGATAGGGAGGGGGCAGGTTACAGAGATAGGGAGGGGGCAGGTTACAGAGATAGGGAGGGGGCAGGTTACAGAGATAGGGAGGGGGCAGGTTACAGAGATAGGGAGGGGGCAGGTTACAGAGATAGGGAGGGGGCAGGTTACAGAGATAGGGAGGGGGCAGGGTACAGAGATAGGGAGGGGGCAGGGTACAGAGATAGGGAGGGGGCAGGTTACAGAGATAGGGAGGGGGCAGGTTACAGAGATAGGGAGGGGGCAGGGTACAGAGATAGGGAGGGGGCAGGGTACAGAGATAGGGAGGGGGCAGGGTACAGAGATAGGGAGGGGGCAGGGTACAGAGATAGGGAGGGGGCAGGTTACAGAGATAGGGAGGGGGCAGGTTACAGAGATAGGGAGGGGGCAGGTTACAGAGATAGGGAGGGGGCAGGTTACAGACATAGGGAGGGGGCAGGTTACAGACATAGGGAGGGGGCAGGTTACAGAGATAGGGAGGGGCAGGTTACAGAGATAGGGAGGGGGCAGGTTACAGAGATAGGGAGGGGGCAGGTTACAGACATAGGGAAGGGGCAGGTTACAGACATAGGGAGGTGGAGGGCCATGGAGGGACTTTAAAACAAGAATGAGAATTTAATAATTGATGTGCTACTGGATTGGGGGGCAATGTGGGTCAGTGATCACAAGGCTGACGGGTAAACGGAACAAATGTGAGTTAGGAGAAGGATAGCAGCTTTTTGGATGAGATCAGATCAGCGTTGAAGATGAGGGCTCAGGGTAAGATAGCATGGGTATAATCAAGTCCAGTGATAACAGAAGCATGGATGAGGGCTTTGGCAACAGATGAGCTGAGACAGATGCCGAGTCAGACAATGGTACAGAGGTAGAAGTAAACAGTTTTAGTAATGGCACAGGTTATAAAAGATCATATAGAGCTCAGCTCAGGGTCAAATATGACACCAAGTTTGCGAATAGTCTGGTTCAGCTTCACACAGTTGCCAGGGTGAGTGATGGGGTCAGTGGTTAGGGAATGCAGTTTGTGATGGAGACCATTTCTGATCATCTAGTACTGGACATTGGACAAGCAGTTTGATAATTTAGATATAGTGGAGGGGTCGAGGGAGCTGGTGGTGAGGTAGAACTGGTGATAAAGTGGAGCTGGAACTCCAGAGGTAAGGGTGGAGGAGCAGGAAGAGAAGCTATTGTACATGATTCTCTGGATACGACTGGATTGAGAAAAACAGAACCAGACAAGTGCAGTCCCACCCAGCTGAACAACAGTCGAGACACATTGGAGGAGGATGATGTGGTCAGCCGTGTCAAAGGCTGCAGATACATTGGGAAGGATGCAAGGGAAGGTTTACCTTTGTCATAATTATATAGGATATAATTTGTGACAGATAAGAACTGTTTTGGTACTATGACAGGGGCATAGACCGGATTTAAACATGCAATTGTGAGCAAGATGGACACAAGTTTGGAGGGTGACAACACATTTAAGAACCGCACTCAGTGTTTGCAGCTTGAGGAACTTCAGCTCAGAATCATTGAGCTGGAAGCTTAGCTGCAGGCTTCGAGACACATCAGGGAGGGGGAAAGTTACCTGGATGCTTTATACCAGGAGACAGTCACACCACTTGGGATAGGGTCTTCTGATTTGGTCAATGGTCAGGGACAGGAAGGTGTGACTGAGAGTGAGGCAGATATGGGGGTCCAGAGGGCAGGAATTCAAGAGGTGAGCCTCTACAATTGTCTAATAGGTTTGAGGTTCTCTCCGCTTGTTTAAATGAGAGCAGGGGCTGCAGGGTGGATGAGCAAACTGACCATGGCACCGTGGTACTGGAAGCCATTCAAGTGGGGGAGTAAAAAGGAACATAGTAGTAGTAGGGGACAGTATAGTGAGAGGGATCGACACTGTTCTCTGTAGCAAAGAGCGAGAGTCCAGAAGGCTGTGTTGCCTGCCCGGTGCTAGGGTTCACAACATCTGCCCAGGGCTGGAGATGAACTTGCAGTGGGAAGGAAGGATCCACTGGCTCTGGTCCATGTAGGTACCACTGACATAGATAGAATTAGAAAAGAGGTTCTGCATAGAGAGCATGAGGAGATAGGCACTGAATTGAAAAGCACAACCTCAAAGGTTATAATCTCTTGATTATTACCTGAGCCACTTGCAAATTGAGATAGTGTACATAAAATTAGAGAGGTGAACACATGGCTGAAAGACTGGTGTAGGAGAAGTGGGTTCCGCTTTGTGGAGCACTAGCACCAGTACTGGGGAAAGTGGGGGCTGTACCGTTGGGGCAGTAGAAAGGGTTTTAAACTAAATAGTGGAGGCAAGGGATCAAATCATGGCTAAGGAGGGATGTCACGGTTAAAAAGGCAAAGGAAGTGTTAATAGTAGTGGTAAAGGCTAAAGAAGGTGCTGATATTGGCATAAAAGTAGACGGCAGAATGTATTAATAGCAGAACAAGAATAAGCACTCTCTCAATCTCCCCAACTATTGCTGACCTTCTATCCAGCTTCACCTGCTCCACCTCTAACCTGATGAATAGCCTCACTTCTAACCTACACTGATTCATTGGCTGAGGGAGGACAGTACATGGTAATCAGCAGTAGGTTTCCTTACCCATGTTTGACCTGATGCCATGAGACTTCATTGGGTCTAGAGTCGATGTTGAGGACTTCCAGGGCAACTCCCTCCTGACTGAATACCACTGTGCTGCCACCTCTGCAGATGTTGATCTGGGATATTATCTGTAAGGTATGATTCCGTGAGGTTTGTTTCTCGACTAATAATCCAGAGACCAAGTTCGAATCCCGCCATAGCAGATGGTGGAATTTGAATTCAATAAAAAATCTGAAACTAAAAGTCTAATGATGACCATGAAATCATTGTAAAAACCCATCTGGTTCACTAATGCCCTTTAGGGAAGGAAATCTGTTGACCTTACCTGGTCTGGCCTACATGTGACTCCAGACCCACAGCAATGTAGTTGAATCTTAAGTGCCCTCTGAATTGGCCTAGCTAGCAAACCACTACAAAGTCTCAAAAAAGGAATGAAACCAGATGGACCACCCAGCATCGACCTAGGCACTGGACACAACAATGGCAATCACAGCCCTGTCGACCCTGCAAAGTCCTCCTTACCAACATCTGGGGGCGAGTGCCAAAATTGGGAGAGCTGTCTCATAGACTAGTCAAGAAACAGTCTGACATAGTTAACCTCACGGAATCATACCTTACAGATAATATCCCAGATCAACATCTGCAGAGGTGGCAGCACAGTGGTATTCAGTCAGGAGGGAGTTGCCCTGGAAGTCCTCAACATCGACTCTAGACCCAATGAAGTCTCATGGCATCAGGTCAAACATGGGTAAGGAAACCTACTGCTGATTACCATGTACTGTCCTCCCTCAGCCAATGAATCAGTGCTCCTCCATGTTTAACACCGCTAGGAGGAAGCATTGAGGGTGGCAAGGGTGCAGAATGTACTCTGGGTGGGGGGTTTCAATGTCCATCACCAACAGTGGCTCGGTAGCACCACTACTGACCGAGCTGGCTGAGTCCTAAATGACACAGTTGCTAGACTGGGTCTGCGGCAGGTGGTGAGGGAACCAACAAGTGGGAAAAACATACTTAACCTCATCCTCACCAACCTGCCTGCCGCAGATGCATCTGTCCATGACAGTATCAGTAGGAGTGACCACCGCATAGTCGTTGTGGAGGTGAAGTCCCACCTTCACACTGAGGATACCTCCATCGGGTTGTGTGGCATACCACTGTGCTAAATGGGATAGTTTTCAAACAGATCTAGCAACACAAGAGTGGGCATCCAGCAGCAGCAGAATTGTACTCGAACACAATCTGTAACCTCACGACCCGGCATATCCCCCACTCTACCATTACCATCAAGCCAGGGGATCAATCCTGGTTCAATGAACAGTGCAGGAGAGTATGCCAGGAGCAGTACCAGGCATACCTAAAAATGAGGTGTCAGCCTGGTGAAACTGTAACATAGGACTACTTGTGTGCCAAACAGCATAAGCAGCAAGTGATAGGCAGAGCTAAGCGATCTTACAACCAACGGATCGGATCTAAGCTCTGCAGTCCTGCCACATCCAGTCGGGAATGGTGGTGGGCATCTAAACAACTCACTGGAGGAGGAGGCTCCACAAATATCCCCGTCCTCAATGATGGAGGAGCCCAGCACATCAGTGCAAAAGATAAAGCTGAAGCATTTGCTACAGCCTTCAGCCAGAAGCGCTGAGTGGTTGATCCAACTTGGCCTCCTCTGGAGGTCCCCAGCATCACCGGTGCCTGTCATCAGCCAATTAAATTCACTCTGCGCGATATCAAGAAATGGCTGGGAGCACTGGATACTGCAACGGCTATGGGCCCTGACAATATTCTAGCAGTAGTATTGAAGGCTTGTGCTCCAGAACTTGCCGCATCCCTAGCCAAGCTGTTCTAGTACAGCCTCAACACTGGCATCTACCCAGCTAAGTGGAAAATTGCCCAGGTATGTCCTGTACACCAAAAGCAGGACAAATCCAACTCGGCCAATTACCGCCCCATCAGTCTACTCTCCAGCATCAGTAAAGTAACGGAAGGGGTCATCAACAGTGCTATCAAGTGGCACTTTCCTAGCAATAACCTGTTTGCTGACGCCCAGTTTGGGTTCCATCAGGGCCACTCAGCTCCTGTCCTCATTACAGCCTTGGTTCAAACATGGACAAAAGAGCTGAACTCCCAAGGTGAGGTGACAGTGATTGCTATTGACATCAAGGTAGCATTTGACTGAGTGTGGCATCAAGGAGCCCTAGCAAAACTGGAGTCAATGGGAATCAGGGGGAAAACTCTCTGCTGGTTGGAGTCATACCTAGCACAAAGGAAGATGGTTGTGGTTGTTGGAGGTCAGTCATCTCACATCCAGGACATCAATGCAGGAGTTCCTCAGGGTAGTGTCCTCGGCCCAACCATCTTCAGCTGCTTCATCAATGACCTTCCTTCCATCATAAGGTCAGAAGTGGGGATGTTCGCTGATGATTGCACAATGTTCAGCACCATTTGCGACTCCTCAGATACTGAACCAGTCCATGTCCAAATGCAGCAAGACCTGGATAATATCCAGGCTTGTACTGACAAGTGGCAAGTAACATTCGCGCCACACAAGTGTCAGGCAATGAACATCTCTAAAAAGAGAGAATCCAACCATCGCCCTTTGATGTTCAATGGCATTACCATCAGTGAATGCCCCACTGTCAACATCCTGGGGGCTACCATTGACCAGAAACTGAACTGGACTAGCCATATAAATACAATGGCTACAAGAGCAAGTCAGAGGCTAGGAATCGTGCGACGAGTAACTCATCTCCTGACTCCCCAAAACCTGTCCACCATCGACAAGGCACAAGTCAGGAGTGTGATGGAATACTTCCCACTTGCCTGGATGAGTGCAGCTCCCACAACACTCAAGAAGCTTGACACCATCCAGGAAAAAGCAGCCCGCTTGAGTGGCACCATATCCACAAACATTCATTCCCTCCACCATCGACGAACAGTAGTAGCAGCGTACACCATCTACAAGATGTACTGCAGGAATTCACCAAGGCTCCTTAGATAGCACATTCCAGAAGGACACTACCAGAAGGACAAGGGCAGCAGATAGATGGGAACACCACCACTTGGAAGTTCCCTTCCAAACCACTCACCATCCTGACTTGGAAATATATCGCCATTAATTCACTTTCACTGGGTTAAAATCCTGGAACTCCCTTCCCAACGGAACTGTGGGTGCATCTACACCACATGGAATTCAGCGCTTCAAGAAGGCAGTTCACCACCACCTTCTCGAGGGCAACTAGGGATGGACAATAAATGTTGGCCCAGCCAACAAAGCCCACATCCCGTGAATGAATTTTTAAAAAAATGATGGAGGCAAGGTTATTGATGAAGCAGCTGAAGATGGTTGGGCCAAGGATACCACCCTGAGGAACTCCTGCAGTGATGCCCTAAGACTGAGCTGATCAGTCTCCATCAACCATAACATCTTCCTCTGAGCTAGGTACGAATCCAACCAGTAGAGAGGAATTGGCTGAAGTTGGATGTGAACATTGTCTTTTGCACTGACATGCTTGGCCAAGCCATCATTAAGAATGGAGTGGTTTGTTTAATTGTCCACCACCATTCATGACTACAGAACTTTTATCTGATTTGTTGGTTGTGGGATTGCTTAGCTTTGTCTATCACATGCTGCTTCCACTGTTTAGCATGCATATGGTCCTGTGCTATAGGTTCACTAGATAGGCACCCTATTTTCAAGTATGCTAGATGCCGCTTCTGGCAAGCTCTCCTACATTCCTCCTTGAACCATGGTTGGTCACCTGGTTTGATGGTCATGGTAGAGTGAGGAATATGCTGGTTGATGAGATTACGGATTGTGGACTGCATTTCTGCTGCTGCTGATGGCTCACAGCACCTCATGGATGCCCCAGTTCAAAGTGCTAAACTGTACAGTACAAGCGCTATATGCAATGACTGAGGCTCACGTCAGTATGAAGATGGGACTTTGTCTCTACAAGGATTGCGTGATGCTTACTCCTACCTATACTATCATGAAGAAGATGCATCCATGACAGGTAGTGAGTTTGAGGACATGATTGGTATTCTGTTGCCGCAAGTCTGCCAGGCAGCTATTTCTTTCAGGGCTTGGTGTGCTTTGTTAGTGATGGTACTACCAACATTGACGTTCATACCTAGAACACATGCTGTGTCCTTGCTACTCTCAATGCTTCCTCCAAGGATCAACATGGAGTCGGCTGGGGGAGGGTGGTAATCAGCAGGTTTCCTTGCTCATGTTTGAACTGACACCATGAGGCATCATGGGGTTCAGAGTCATTGTTGAGGACTCCCAGGGTCACTCCCATGTGACTATATACCACTGTGCTCCCATGTCAGGAGTGGTGACCAAAGAGTCTGGACATTGATTGAAAGGTCTGATAGTGAGAGGATGCTTATATTCAACTGTTGTTTAACTAGTCTAGGGAAAGCTCTTCCAATTTTGGCAAGGGCCCCCAGATATTAGTGATGAGGACTTTGTGGGGATAACTGGGATGGGTGTGCCTATGTCATGTCTGGCGCTGATGACTAGGTCACAACTGAGTGATCCATCTGATTTTAGTATTCTTGTTCTTTTATGTCATGCTTTGATTCAAGGGAGTGGTGTGCTAAGCTACGTCACTCTTCATGACAGGCAACTTGATAGGCAGCTGGTCTTTTCTTGCCTGTCAGTTTTATGTTTATATGTACCTGAGCTGGGCAGTTCTGCAGCATTCCAGCACATGACAGCATATTGTCATAGGGAAATTGCTTGAATTCATTATTAAGGAGGTAATAGCTAGGTATGTAGACCATACATCCCAAAGACTGGTGGATTGTATCAAACAGCATGTCCCAGCTGCTGTTCACAATGGGCAAGGTACAAATTGTACCCAACCAGCCCGTGCTTGCAAAACTCAAAACACAGTGTCCAACATTAGATGTGATTCCACAATTGAACAACATTTGTTAAATAATCCTGTGTGTTAAAAATTACACTGACACCAATTTAAGATTGTCAGTCGGGCTTGCAATGTGGCTCATTTGCACATACTGGAAGCTACATATATTAATACACAGGGCCCTGTTCTTTACAGACAGAAAGAAAACATACACACATTGCACCTGTTTCAGCTAAACAAAATAAGTGACAGCCGCTCGCTGGTTAATTCCTCAGGGCAATGCCTTGACCAGAGTCAAGCTGCCTGGTTTAAACTTCAAACAATGTTTGGCAGTTAACTGTCAGTCACCATTATCTGGTGCATTCTCCATGGCAATGCCTCTACCAATCAGAGTCCACTTGCCAATCAATCAGCACTCTCTTCTCATACTCTATAAAATTGTTGCTTCCCCTGACATTGGTATTCTTGCAATTGTCCTGATGAGTGCAAGATGAAAAACTTCGACAAAATGTGTTTTTTCAACAATACTCAAATTAGTGTTCTTTGAGGAAGTGACAAGCAAGGTGGATAATGGGGAACCTGTAGGTATAGTGTACTTGGATTTCCAAAAGGCCACAAAGGTTATAACACAAGAGCACATGGTGTAGCAGGGTAACATATTGGCATCGATGGAGGATTGGTTAACTGAGGAAGCAGAGAACAGTGATAAATGGGCTGTTTTCAGGTTGGCAAGCTGTTACTATTGAAGTGCCACAAGGATCAGTGCTGGGGCCTCAACTATTTACACTCATAGGATCCCAATATATTGCAAAAGGAAGGGTACCAAATTTGGCTCAATATCCACAAGTGGATTTTGGAACTATATCCCCATTCCTTCACTGTTGCTGAGTCAAAATGCTGGAACTCCCTCCCTAAAAGCACTGTGGGTGTACCTACACTACAGGGACTGCAGCGGTTCAAGAAGGCAGCTCACCTTCTCAAGGGCAACTAAGGATTAGCAACATGTGTTGGCCTTGCCAGCAATGCCCAAATCCCATGAACAAATGAAAAAAATTATTTTACTATAATTTGTCAACGCCCTTCAGAGTGTTGTATTTCACAACAAGATAGACAAATCACCATAAGTCTAATAAATGTCATCACATTCAGTTGAGCTTTATTTAACACAGTCATTAGAGCTTTTTATAGATGTTTGTAGAGATACTGCCTGAATGTGGAGGCATTTAGGTACTTTGATTTAATTGCTGCATTAAATGGGTCAGTGCAGGAGACATACTTTGCAACCAAAGCACAGCACATATTGAGCTCAGGGTAGGATTCCATTTTCTGTTTTAGCCCTTGCATGTCAATGTTCCAGTTTCTTTCTGCCTGCTTTGGTGGCTCTCCGAATGGCTGTCTAAAGGGCAGGGGATTGGTCTCTGGTGAGGTCAAAGCTCGTCACCCAGTGCATACAACCTAAGCTGTTTGGAGAAGGAGCACAAATAACCAGACAGACTTCATTAACCAGCACAATATTTGGTGCTCTAATGTTGTCTGTTCCCATCTATTCTTGTAGGGAGGCTGAAGACTTGGTTCCAAACATTAACAACAAGAAACTCAATGTGATGAACAAGGAACCTTTAGGTGGACAAAATCAAACCGACACAGTGACATGGGTCCTCAGGTATGCGAATAGGAAACCACTTCCAACACTGCCTCTCCGCAATATGCTTGTGCAAGTGCTTAGTGTGCAGTTTTCTACAAACTCACAAGGGTTCGACTTCCAATCAGAGAGGCTGATGTACAAATATGTAATACACTTATATAATATATTACTTTGTGTACTATTTTGAAATAGGTGTTAACCTGCTGATTTTCAGGGCTGAGTTCTGTGTAAAAATAGAACACACAGTACTATAGTACAAATGCATTAACTGTATCTGAGCTTGGTCAATTAGAACTTCTATCCTATATTTTTTGGAGGATGCAGAATAAGTAATGTTTGGCAGTTCTCAGGTATATGCAGCAAGGAAGGGATTGAACAGTCATTACTGTACCTTAAATGTACAGAGGGTCAAATTAAGTTCTTGGACCAACAGTTGTCCATACCCCACAGATGAAATGCAATATTAAAGTACATGCACCTTTAGAATATTCATGCTGAGAAGCAGAGAATACCAGAACAGCTTCTATATAAACTCAGATACACAGTTGTTACAGATACTCCAGAATAGTGGAAATAATAATCTATAATCCAGCAGCACACCCTGTTCCTGGGCACCAAATCTCAGAGCCACGGCAAATCACTGTGTGCCACAGTGTGTTAAAATTGGAGCATTCTTGGGAGATCATTGGAGGTGTAGGCTCAGCAGAATGGGATGTCCTCTAGGACCTCTAGCACTGAAGGGGGAGTAAGCTGCCATTTCAGGTAAGTGAGTGACAGGGTACCTCAGGATGGAGGTGCTTTCTCTCCAATTTTTTAACCTTAAAAAATTAAAACTTAAAAGCAGCCAGGTCACCATCGAGAAGGGGATTCCCCAACACAGGGAGGCCTACGGCTGCAGCTGAAGCAAGGGAGACTGGGTGGGCCTCAAAGCCTGCCTGGAGTTCTGGCCCTCTGATCTGCCACCCAGAGGCTACCTCCAGGCAGCTGGCCTAGTCTCTGGGAGAGCCTGTACAACAGGCCTTAATAGAACTTCAAGGACCCTTAACTGGCTGCCCACCACTTGTGGATGGGTAGCCCTGGCGCACATGCAACCTGCTCCAGGAAAACTGCTCAGAGGCAAGATGAACTAGGCAAACCAACATGCCAGCCGGCGGTGTGAATTTCCATGCCTGTTCACTCCATTGAGCCCTCAAAATCAATTCCTAATTCCTTTAATCATCTTAAAAACCTCAATTAGAGCGCCCCATATTCTGCTACATTCAAGCAATACAAGCCTCGTCTAAACTCATTCTCATAATTTAACCAAGTAGTGCCATTATTATTCTGGTAAATTTGCCCTCCACTCCCTCCTAAGCCAATATATCCTTCCTGATGCGTGGTGCCCAGAACTGAATGCAATTTTCCAGATGATGTTTAAACAGACTTCTGTACAACTGTAACAGAAATCCCACCTCTTTGCAATGTATTCCAGCCCCTTTAAGATAAATGCCAACATTCTATTAGCCTATTAAATTACTTTTTGCATTTATCTACTAGTTTTCTAATGATTTTAGTACATGACCCCTAAATCTCACTCGGTTTTTACAGTTCCTAGTTTCTCACCGTTTAGAAAATGCTTTGATCCATCATTCTTAGATCCAAAGTGGACAGCTTCACACTTCTGCACACAATCTGTCACAATTTTGTCCACACGCATAATCAATCCACACCCCTTCACAACTATATTACTTACTCTGACACATAATATCATTAGCAAACTTGGATATATAGCTCATTATTCCTTCATCTAACCCTTTATAGAGATAATGAGAAGCTGAGGCCCCAATAGAGTTCACATTAGATGAACTGGGATGCATAGCCATTTCTATTCCAACCCTCCTATCTTCTAATCAATGTTGCAAAAGGTCTAACACATTTTCAAAATTACGATCTTGCTTTTGTAATCTATGGATTAGATTTCACGGGGCACCGTGGTCCCTGCACCCCCAGTGAAAAAAAAAATCAGGGAAGCTCACTCAGCAGAAGAAAGGCTGCCTCAAATCCCACCTCCGAGAGATGCCTGCCAATTAGAGGACAACAACTCTCCTGTACCAGCAGTGCCATTGGGAGCAAGGGCCATTCCCGATACTGCACTTGGGAGCTTGAGGAGACATTCAGTGTTGGATTGGGGCTTGGTAGGCATTTGGAGATCTCACCAGTATCATACTGGCAGGGCCTGGCCAAGGGGTTGGGGGCCGGGTTTGAGAGGCCAAGGACAGAGGGGAACCTGAGGGGCAGAGGGGGGTTACACTGGGGGCCATTAAGTAGGGACCCCACCTTTGCCCGCCACCAGCCTGTGCAGGGAAACTTGCTGTGCTGGGTGCTTGACATGGGCTTCTATCGTAGCTGGTCAAATCCCAGTAGTGACGGGGTCAGGCTCTTAAGTGAACATGAATTGCCCACTTAAGGGCCTCAATTGGCCTACAGGCGGGTGGACTGCCCGACACCATGCAAATTAATCTTCATTGCTGATGCTGTGTCCATGAAAATGTTCTTTTAAATTAAACATTTACAATTGGTGGAATAGGTGTTTTCATTCGGCTACTGCAGCTAACCTTCACGTCTTTCGTCTAATATCAGTTTAAATTAATTGCAAGCCACAAATAGCTTGCATTGAAGCTCACTGATGTGCAAATATATGCATAGTTAGAGAAAAGGAACTTGATAATGAATCAGAAAATAGCTTTGGATAAATTCTCCTGTCTCATGGCCAGATCCACAACTTACAATGATTTTTTAAGCTTCATTAAAAATGAATGAATCTTCTCAAGCACACAGTGCCTACTGTTTTGATCTTTTAATGTTTAGTGCAGCACTAATCTGGAAAGAGCAAAGCCAGTGAACTTCTTTTCACTAATTACAGCCATGACCCAACCAAAGATGAACAGCAAAGCTTTGGCATTTGCAGTCATTTCTGAACAAGTGCAGCCCTGGGCATCACTTTAGAGGAAGGGAATGGGTACTCACAGGAGTAGCAGGAACGAGGGTCATGAAAAAAGACTTGCATTCACCTAGCACCTTTCACAACCTCAGGAAGGCAATTATTGCTTTACAGCAAAGTTAGTACTTATATAACGTGGCCACAATTTTAATATAGGAAAGAAAGGCTTTAAAAGTCACTGCTTTTTGCATTGAATCAAGGCTAAGGGAGAATCTAATTGAGGTTTTCAACATTCTGTGAGGTTACGAGAGAGTAAATTATGCTAGATTATTTTCACCACACATCCCCTCAGTGCATACCAGACCCGAACCACTTGCTGCGTGGAGAAATTTTTTCTCATTTCACATTTGCTTCCTTTGCAAATCACTTTCAATCTGTGCCCTCTCGTTCTCGATCCTTTTACCAGTTTCTCCCTGTCTACTCTGTCCAGCCCCCTCATGGTTTTGAACACCTCAATCAAATCTCCTCTTAGCCTTCTCCTCTCCAAGGAGAACAGTCCCAACTTCTCCAGTCCATCTTCCTAACTGAAGTTTCTCATCCCTGGAACCATTTTTGTAAACCTCTTCTGTGCTCTCTCCAATGCATTTACATCCTTCCTAAAGTGTGGTCCCAGAACTATACACAATATTCCAGCTGAGGCCTAACTAGTGTCCTATATAAGTTCAGCATAACCTCCTTGCTCTTGTACTCTATGTCCCTATTAATACAGCCTAGGATACTATATGCTTTATTAACTGCTCTCTCCACCTGTCCTGCCACCTTTAATTACTTATGCGCATATACACTGAGGTCCCTCTGCCCCTGCATTTTCTTTAGAGTTGTATCCCTTATTTTATATTGTCTCTCCATGTTCTTCCTACCAAAATGAATCACTTCACACTTCTCTGCACTGAACTTCATCTGCTACTAGCTGCTAGTGCAGACACAATGGCCCGAAAAAGAAATGGCAGAAAATGTAAATACTTACTTAACAGCAAAGGATTCTGAGTACAGTGGGCTACAGCTTAGGGTCATAACTGGGCAAACACACTGCACAGTACCCAACAACTTCCAATTATTTCTATTGTAGGTAGGTAAAAATTCATTTGATAGCTAAATTATTCAGATTAAGGATGCCATATTTAAAATTACATTCTCCCTTTTCTCCATTTGTTCCCTGAAGGCATGATGTATCCCGTATTATAATTTACAGAATCAAGGGGACACAAACCCTGAGGTGCCATTCCTCATTCGTGAGTAATACTGCACTGTGAACATACAAAATATAAAGTATTCAGCCATGGGAGGTGGGTGGGAGGGAAGTCAAAGAAAAACATACACTGAACTCTGACTGATATCAGCTGGGGCAAGACAGCAATCCCACTTAATCCTATCTGGGTGCTAATGACTCAGAATAACCACACAAGAAGATATAAAGTAGTTGTTTGGTAGTACAGAACTTGAGTATTGCTGAAAAAAGAGACATTTCAAAGCTTTTCATCTTACACTCATCAGGACACTTGCAAGAATACCAATATAAGAGGAAAACAACAATTTATACTGTATGTGAACAGAGTGCTGATTGGTTGGCAAGTGGACTCTGATTGGTAGTGGCATTGCCATGGAGAATGCACCAGTGATGGTGATGGACAGTTAAGTGCCAAGCATTGTTTGAAATTTAAACCAGGCAGCTTGACCCTGATTGGTCATGGCATTGCCCTGAGGAATGAGTCAGCAAATGGCTGTCACTTATTTTGTTTAGCTGAAACAATACCAATGTGTGTACGTGTTCTTTCTGTCTGCAAAGAACAGGACCTGTGTATTAATATATGTAGCTTCCAGTACACGCAAATGTGCCACACAGAGCCCGACTGACAATCTTAAATTGGTTGCCAAAGTAATTTTTTAGCACACTGAGGATTATTTAGCAAATGTTGTCCAATTGCAGAATCACATCTAATGTTGGAAACTGTGTTTTGGGTTTTGTAAGCATGGGCTGGTTGGGTACAGTCTGTACCTTGCCTGTTACGAACAGCGGCTGGGACATGCTATTTGATATGATCCGCAAGTCTTTGGAACATACAATCTAAATACTGAGACTGGATTTTATAACACAAAGAAGTTAAGATACTTTGAAGTTATAGTTATCTGTCAATTTGATACTGTAGCTTGTCAACTATTCAAAGATCACATTTTACATTTCTTGATCCTGAGGTTTTATCTGAGGGGCTGCGGGGGGTGCGGTGTGGTTAATCAGTGGTGGGCAGGGTGAGGTTTGTTAAGTAATTAACTACAAATTCACTCCTTCAATATTAAGGACTCACCTGATTTCCAACCAGTAGAAGATGTTCCCCAAGCAGAAAGTCCTTGAGCATATCTTCCATCACCTCCATGTGCTAAAGAGATACCAAACATCGCAAGTGAATATTTTAGTTAAAATGAAGGAAGAGCCTTGTGACTTTCCTGTTGCATCAATCAAGGCAAGTTTGATAGTGCACTGTTAAGAACATTTAGGGTTATCGAACCAAGTTAGCTGGGTGGAGTTAAGATTTAGGTCAGCTATGGTCTGATTAAGTGGGGGAACAGGCTTATGAGACTGAATGGTTTACTCTTGTTCCTGTGTCTAATGGAATATTTTGACACTAGAATGCAACTATATATATTCAGGGTCAGGCTTCTCAATTTAAGATGAATTATAAATAGCCAAGTCATTTGGTCAATTATAGTTTAATTGCTGCGCTGAAGGGTGTTTGCAAATTGGCAGGTACATAAATGATAAAGTCAAAAATGAGAACAGTGAGTATTTCAACATGCCTTGATTTGTTAATGGAAAGTTTAATTTTTAAGCTGCTTTGCTTTTATCAGGCTTTCTGCTGCAGAGAGGGAAAAAGCCTGAGAAAAGAGCAAGTTATGTTTCCATATCGGACGTAATCTTTACAGCTGGATTATCTCGAAACAGTGTGAAAAAGCAAAGTTGATGCTTTGTACTGCAGAGTGGGTCATCACGACTCACGAGTTTACTAAAATAAAAGCAAAAATACTGATGCTGGAAATCTGAAATAAAAACAGAAAGCACTGGAAATACTCAGCAGATCTGGCAGAATCCATGGAGAGAGAAATAGTTAAGGTTTCAAATCAAATATGATTCTTATTCAGAACTGAAGGAAGGTAGAAATGTGATGGGGTTTATGTTGTAAAAAGGGGGAGGGGGGGGAAGGAAGGGCAAAAGGGAAGGTCTGGGATAGGGTAGAGGGCAGCAAGAGATTAAATGACAAGGATGTCATGGAACAAAAGGCAAAGGGAGTGGTAAAGGTTGTAGTAAAGAAACAAAGCATTGGTCCAGAATGTGAATGGAAAAAGCAAAAACATGAAGGACAAGATTCAGACTGGCACGTGGCAAAAAAAACAGATTCAAATGAAGAACAGGGCTTATGATCTGAAGTTGTTGAACTCATTGTTGAGTGCAGGAGGCTGTAAAGTGCCTAATCAGAAGTTGAGGTTCTGTTCCTCACGCTTGTGTTGGGCTTCACTGGGACAATGCAGCAGGCTGAAGACAGAAATGTGAGCATAAGACAAAGGTGGTGAATTAAACTGGCAAGCAACCGGAAGCTTGCGGTCAAACTTGAGGACTGAGTGACAGTGTCCTGCAAAGCTTTCACCCAATCTGCATTTGGTCTCCCCAGTGTAGAGGAGACCACATTATGAGAAGCGAATTCAGTAGACTAGATTGAAAGATGTGCAAATGAATCGCTGCTCATCTGGAAGGAGTGTTTGGGGCCTTGCACGGTGAGGACAGAGAAGATAAAATGGCAGGTGTTATATGCGACTGGATGGGAAGAGGATGAGGTGTTGGGGGCAATTGAGGAATGGGCTAGGGTGTCATGAAGGGAACAGTCCCTTCGGAATGCTGACAGAGTAGCAGAGGGGAAGATGTGTTTTCTGCCCTTTTAAGCTTTTTTTTAATTCTTTCACAGGATGTGGGTGTTGCTGACTAGGCCAGCATTTAATGACCATGCCTAATTGCCCTTTAGAAGATGTGGTGAGCTGCCTTCGTGAACCGTTGCAGTCCATGTAATGTGGGTACACCCTACACTCTTAAGTACTGGGAAAAACTATTGGCACTAAAGGCTGCTAAGTACCCTGGAGCTGATGGCCAACATTCTGGGATCTTAAAAGAAATGGCTGCAGAGACAATGGATGCTTTGTTTGTAATCTTCCAAAATTCCCTGGATTCTGGAAGGGTCCCAGCGGATTGAAAAACAGCAAATGTAACACCTCCATTCAAGAAAGGAGGAAACTCTTTCGAGTTACCAACAGTCACAGATTGCAACTTCTTTCGAGTACAATCACAGTTCTTGGTTTTCCGGGAGTGGGACATGAACCCACAACCCTCTGATTCAAAGGCGAGGGTGCTATGAACTGAGCCACAGCTGACACCTCCAAGAAAGGAGGAAACTCTTTCGAGTTATCAACAGTCACAGATTGCAACTCTTTCGAGTACAATCACAGTTCTTGGTTTCCGGGAGTGGGACATGAACCCACAACCCTCTGATTCAAAGGCGAGGGTGCTATGAACTGAGCCTATTGGCCTGTTAGCCTAACATCTGTCAAAACAAAAATACTTGAATCAATTGTTAAGGAGGTAATAGCAGGACCTTTAGAAAATCATAATCCAATCAGGTAGAGTCAACATAGTTTTGTGAAAGAGAAATCATGTTTGAAAAATTTATTAGAGTTCTTTGAGGAAGCAACAAGCAGGGAGATTAAAGGAGAACCAGTAGATATGGTCCATTTGGATTTCCAAAAGGCATTTAATAAAGTGCCAAATAAAAGGTTTCTACACAAGTTAAGAGCTCATGGTGTTGGGGGAAACATAATTAGCATGGAGAGAGGACAGGTTAGCAGACAGCCAGGATAAATTAGTCGTTTTTGGGTTGGCAAATTGTGCCTAGTGCCACAGGGATCAGTGCTGGGACCTCAACTATTTACAATCTATATTAATGACGTGGTTAAAGGGACCAAGTATATGGAGGCTATATTTGCTGATGACACAAAGATTGGTAGGAAAGAAAGAGGGCACAAAGAGTCTGCAAAGAGGTCAGGATAGGTTAAGTGAGTGGACAAAAATTTGGCAGGTGGAGTATAGTGTGAGAAATTGTGAGCTTGTCCACTTTGGCAGGAAAAATAGAAAAGCAGAATATTATTTAACTGGAGAGAGACTGCAGAATACTACAGTACAGAAGGATCTAGGATCTGGTACATGAATCACAAAAAGCTAACATAAGGTACAGCAAATAATTAGGAAAGCAAGTGAAATGCTGGCCTTTATTACATGGGGGTTGGAATATAAAAATAGGACAGTGTTGCTACAATTATACAGGGCCTTAGTGACACTGCACCTTGGTCTCCTTACTTAAGGAGGGATATAATTGCATTAGAAGCAGCTCAGAGAAGGTTCACTCAACTAAGTCTTATGAGGAAAGGTTGAGCAGGTTAGGTCTATATTCATTGGAGTTTAGAAGAATGAGAGGTGATCTTATTGAAACACATACAATTAGGGGGGACTTGACAGGGTAGATGCTGTCATGTTTCCACTTGTGGAGAGGTCTAGAACAAGAAAGCATAGTTTAAAAATAAGATATCTCCTATTTAAAATGGAGATGAGGAGGAATTTTTCTCCCAGAGGGTCATTAGTCTTTGAAATTCCCCTCCCCAGCAAGCAATGGAGGCTGAGTCATTGAATATGTTCATGACTGAATTAGACAGCTTTTTGATTGATAAGGGGGTCAAGGGTTACAAAGGCCAGGCAGGAATGTGGAGTTATGCCCGCAATCAGATCAGCCATGATCTACAGAATGGTGGAGCAGGCTCGAGGGGCCGAATGGCCTACTTCTGCTCTTATTTCTAACAATTGACATCTAATTTGATATCCGCTGCCGATGACGAACCAGCACTGTGGATCTGCACCTGGAGCCCCAGGGTCCATCTCCAGGGATAACGTGGGCACGTGCTATTCTCCATTCTCTCATTCTTCTTCACATGGAGTGATTAACACTTGGGAATTGACTTCTGGGAAAGAAGAATAATTCTAGAAAGAATTAGATGCTGCAGTGAAAGAAGGATGGGGTTGTTCTGGTTGGAGGAATCAAGATGGGCCAAATGACCGCTCTCATCGATAAGTATCTGCGACATTGTGAAATGGAAAAGAATTAGATCTGTGACAGAAAAAAGTTTGGAAATCACTTGACTCGAGAGATATGAAGCTGTTGGTAATTTAAAGAATAATCCAGGCCAGAACAGTACATATTTATTGCTGTTGGCAAGTTGTCCAATGAACAGAGAGGTCATTTGGAATGACTGCCAAAGAATCTAGGTTAGTATTAATAAGGCCAAATAACTCAGAGCATTCTAACTGTTTGTTAGCATCTAATCAATTGTTTTTCTTAGCAGAATCTGTTCAGTGAATAAAGAATATAGGTTAAAAAATAGGTCAGGCAAATCAAATTTCAAGTGACAACTTATCCACACATTAGAAACATTCCACGTGCTCCAGCTATTAAGGATTCCTCCTGACGAGCAAAATTTGCCAACAATAATTTGATACTCTGGTCACTTGTCCAAAAGCTCTGTAACTGCTAACCTCCATTTGCTGTCGATAACAATATGTCCCTCACTTACTGCTCCACCTGCTATGGTCATATTGACTTGTAGCAGCAGTGACTTTGTTAACAACATGACATGTCCAACATTAAACTACATTACAATTCAGCCGGACTTATGATCTTCCCTCAATCTATATCATTTTGGGGAATAAAAGAGGGGAAAATTGTTTTGTACTGTTTTCAGCAGGAAACATTCAGGGTGCATAAAGCTGGAAATGAATTTCCGAGCCAACATGGGATGAAATATGTACCTTTGAAATAACCTGAACACTGGAACAGCCTGAACTACACTGACAATCTAATGAGTTGCAGCTCTTCAGAACTTAGCACAAATAGAAATTCTCATCCAATAAAGCAATGGAGAGTGTTAATTTTATTTGTTGAGACTAGTAATCTATAGAAAAGGCTCCCTTTGATGGTGGAAGCAATCATTGATTGATAGATAGATTTCTTTCCGGAAATAACATATTAGGATACACTACATGAGTAATTGGAGACATGACATGTGGTAAGTGTAGCGTAGAACCATAGAAAAGTTATGGTACAGAAAGAGGCCATTTAGCCCATTGTGCCGGCGCTGGCTGAACAAACTAGCTGCCCATACTAATCCCACCTTTCAGCCTTGCAGGTTACAGCACTTCAGGTGCAGATCCAGGTGCCTTTTAAATGAGTCGAGGGTGTCTGCCTCCACCACCAAGCCGGGCAGCAAATTCCAGACACCTAATACTCTCTGGGTGAAAAGGTTTTTCCTAATAACCCCTCTAATCCTTCTACTAATCACCTTAAATCTGTGCCCCTGTTAATTGACCTCTCCACTAAGGGAAACAAGGCTTCCCTATCTACGCTATCTACCCCACTCATAATTTTGTACATCTCAATTAAGTGACCATCAGCCTCCTCTGTTCTAAGGAAGACAACCCTAGCCTACTAATCTTTCCGCATAGCTGTAATCTTCCAGCTTTGGCAACATTCTTGTAAATCTCCTCTGTACTCTCTCCAGAGAAACTATGTCTTTGCTGTAATGTGGTGACCACAACTGTACACAAAATTCCAGCTGTGGCCTAACTAGCGTTTTACACAGTTCCAGCATTCCATCCATGCTTTTGTATTCTGTACCTCGTGCAATAAAGGAAAGCATTCCATATGCTTTTTTTTGCACCTTATCTACCTGTCCTGCCACCTCCAGGAACCTGTGGGCATGCACTCCAAGGTCTCACTTCCTCTACCCCTCTCAATATCCTCCTTTTTACTGAGTATTCCATAGCTTTGTTTGCCCTCCCAAAATGCATTATCTCACACTTCTCCAGACTGAATTCCATTTGCCACTTCTCCATGCACTCAACCAAACCATTGATATAATTCTGGAGACAACAGCTATCTTCTTCACTATCAACTACACGGTCGACTTCTGTGTCATCTGCAAATTTCCTAAGCATGCCACTCACAATTAAGTCCAAACCATTAATATATACAACAAACATCAAGGGACCCAACACAGCACTGTGGAACGCCACTAGAAACAGCTTTCCATTTGCTAAAACATCCATTGACCATTACCCTTTGTTTCCTGTTACTGAGCCAATTTTGAATCCAACTCGCCACATTTCCCTGTATCCCATGGGCTGTTAATTTTCTGACCAGTCTGCCATGTGGCACCTTGTCAAATGCCTTACTAAAATCCATGTAGATCATATCTACTGCACGATGCTCATCAATCCTCCTTGTTACTTCCTTAAAAAATTCAGTTAAATTAATAAGACATGACCTTCCCCTAAAAAAACCATGCTGACTATCCCTGATTAATCCGTTCCTTTCTAAGTGACAGTTTATCCTGTGTCTCAGAATTGATTCTATTAATTTTCCCACCACCGAAGTCAGACCGACCGGCCTATATTTATTTGGCCCATCCCTTGTACCCTTTTTAAATAATGGTACAATGTTTGCAGACCTCCAATCCTCTGGCACCTCTCCTAGTGAGGATTGAAAAAATGATCCTCAGGGCATCTGGTATTGCCTCCCTGGCTTCCTTTAACATCCTGGGATACAATCCATTCGGCCCTGGTGATTTATCCACCTTCAAGGATGTCAGTCCCTCCAGCATTTCCTTTCTTGTTACTCTTATTGTATCTAATATTTCAGACTCCTCTTTAACTAGAATGTCTGCATCATCCCTCTGCTTGGTGAAGATAGAGACAAAGTACTCATTGAGAACCCTGCCCACATCTTCAGCATCAACGCACAAGTTACAACGTACATCTCTGATAAACCCTACCCTTTCCTTCGTTATTCTCTTCCTCTTAATTTACTGATAAAACATCTTAGGATTTTCTTTGATTTTACCTGCCAATATTCTTTCATATCCTCTTTGCTTTCCTGATTTTATTTTTTACTTCATCCCTGTACTTTCTATACTCCTCTAGGCTTTCTAAAGTATTAATTTTTTGCGACTGTCATAAGATTTCTTTTTTTGCTTTATCTTACCCTCTATGCTTCTAGATAACCAGGGGGCTCTAGATTTGGCAGGACCACCCTTTTTCTTTGTGTGGACATGTCTACACTTTGTCCGTAGAATCTCGCTTTTGAATGCCTCCCACTGGTCTGACACTGATTTCCCTTCAAGTAGCTGTAACCAGTCCACTTTCGCCAGATCACCTTTCAACTTAGTAAAATTTGTCTTTCCCAATTTAGAACTTTTAGTTCTGTTCTATCTTTATCCTTTTCCATAATTATGCTAAATCTAACCGTATTTTGGTCACTATCACCAAAATGGTTCCCCAAAGCTACTTCATCCACTTGCCCAGCTTCATTTCCTAAGACTAAACCTAGAATTGCACTCCCTCTCGTTGGGCTTATTAAGCACTGGCTAAAAAGCTTCTCTTGAATGCAGTTCAAGGATTTTGTGTTCTCTGTGCCTATTACACTGTTCGTATCCCAGTTGATATTAGGGTAGTTGAAATCCCCAACTATTACTGCCCTATTATTTTTGCACTCAGAAATTTGCCGACATATTCGCTCTTTTAACTTCCTTCCACTATTTGGGGGTCTATAGTACACTCCTAGTGGTGTGGCTGCCCCCTTTTTTTTTAATCTCTGAGCTCAACCCATATGGCCTCATTTGATGCATTTAGTGCATCATCCCTCCTCACAGCTGTAATTGATTCTTTAACCAATCATGCTACACCCCCAACTTTATTATCGTCCCCCTATCCTATCTGACCACCCTAAATCCAGGAATATTGAGCTGTCAATTTTGCCCCTCTTTAAGCCAAGTTTCCGTTATAGCAATGATATCATGCTGCCATGTGTCCACCTGTGCCCTCAGCTCCTTGGCTTTGTTGGTATACTCCTTGCATTCACATATGCAACTTTTGGCAGTACTTGGGAGGAACATGTAATTTTACACCTATGGTTCCCAAATTTCTCCAGTACTGGAGTTTTTCTCATCTAATTTTTGTGTCTACTGTAGATAGAATGGCAGAACAGTTACAGCACAGAAGGAGGCCACTTGGCCCGTCGTGTCTGTGCTGGCTTTCTGATGGAGTAATTCACCTAGTGTCACTCCCCTGCCTTTTCCACGTAACCCTGCACATTTTTCCTTTTCAGATAATGATCCAATTCCCTCTTGAATGCCTCGACTGAATTTGCATTTGCACCAGCTACATACGTGTACACAACAACAACTTGCATTCATATAGCACGCGTAAGGTAGTAAAACGTTCCAGGTGCTACATAAACCAACATAACAAAAAGATAATCCAATGGGCGATAAAATTAATTACACTGCTACCTAACTGTTAAAGAGTACAAGATGGAATCATGAAAGTCATGTACTTTAAAAAAGATAAGAATAAAAACTGACTCATACACTCAACAGGTCAGAAGCATTGGTCCTGACTACTGTCATAAGACCTGAAATGGTTACATACTTTCTTCTCTGCACAAATGCTGCCAAGTAATTCCAGCATTTTCCACAGAAAAACTGCTTCCATTGTTGCTTCATCGTTGCTTGCAGACTCCCAGGGGAAGTCCCTCATTCAAAGGCACTTAGTGCTTCAGGAAAGGGGGGTGGGGGTGCCGCTGGGAACCACCCCCCTGCCCTTGCTGCTGACCCCCCTCCCCCATGATCCACAGCCCACGACCACCCCTCCCACCATCACTCACCTCTGGCCTGGGATCCAGTGTTGATCCCAGGCCTCTGGTGGGTGTTGTACCAGCAGCGGACACCACCTCCCTGGTGGCGCTGCCATTCAATAGATCTGTCGGCCTCTGATTGGCTAGCAGCTCTCGGCCAATGGAACCTCTGCTCCTGGGATCTTTGATCCCAGCGAAGGGCTGACAGTGGTCCGTCAAGTGCCTGCGTGAACCAATATGTAGTGGGCCTTCCCAGAAAGAGCTTCTCAACAGCTTCTATCCTTTGTTTCCATATCTCTTTATTCCAAATGTTTACAACTATCTAGAAAATTCTATAATATTATCATGGTTTGTGCTTCAATCACCAATTCTAATAATTATAAAACTCCAAATAAAAAAATCTTTCTCATGCTCTCTGGCTTAAACCTTAATCTTGCACTGGACCCATCAACGCCAAGAAAGGTCTTATCTACTATGTTCCAGCCATAGAGTGGCTCAGTGGCAGCATTGTCGGCTCCAAAGCAGAAGGTTGTGGGTTCAAGACCCACTCCAGAACCCAAAATCTGGGTTGACACTCCAGTGTTGTATTGAGCTCTCCTGGAGGTGGGATCTTTTGGATCAGCCATTAACCTGAAGCCCCAACTGCCCTCTCAGGTGGATGGTACTATTCGAAGAAGAGTAAGGGAGTTATCCCTGGTTTCCTGACCAATATTTATCCCTCAACCAATATCACTAAAACAGATAATTTGGTCATTATCACATTGCTGTTTGTGGGTGTTTGCTTTGCCCAGAATTGGCTGCCATGTTTTATATATTACAGCAGTGACTACACTTCAAAAAGTATTTCCTTGCTAAAAGCATTTTGGAACATGAAAGTTGCAATATGAATGTAAGTCCTTCTTTTCCCTTCATGACGGCAACTAGAAATCTGAAAATCAAAATTACCTGAGTGTTTTCATAAAAGAGAACGTCTGGTACTTTCATCTTTTCATCTGGATTGTACAATGGAACAGAAACCTTCCCAATTGTAAGAATCCCAGAATTGATTTCACCTGGAATTACAGACAGATCACTGATTTAATATTTGCAATATTGAGTATTGCTGAAAAAAGAGACGTGTCTGAGCTTTTCGTTTTGCACTCATCAGGACACTTCACAAGAATACCAATATAAGGGGAAAACAATTTATACTGATGTGAAGAGTGGCATTGCCATGGAGAACGCACCACAGGCATTGCCCTGAGGAATGAGTCAGCAAATGGCTGTCACTTATTTTGTTTCGCTGAAACAGGTGCAAAGTGTGTATGTTCTTTCTGTCTGCAAAGAACAGGGCTCTGTGTATTAATATATGTAGCTTCCAGTATATGCAAATGTGCCACACTGCGAGTCCAACTGACAATCTTAAATTGGTGTCAGTGTAATTCTTAGCACACTGAGGATTATTTAGCAAATGTTGTCCAATCGCAGAATCACATATAATGTTGGACACTGTTTTATGAGTTTTGCAAGCACGGGTTGGTTGGGTACGGTCTGCACCTTGCCCGTTGCGAACAACGGCTGGAACATGCTGTTTGATATGATCCACCAGTCTTTGGGATGTACGGCCTACATACTTAGCATCATACTGGCGCCATAAGATTGGTCTTATTGGCAACCTTGTGAATAGGGCCCGAGCCATTTGCTCACTATACAAGCTTGATGTTGAAATAGGTGCATCCAAGGCATCCTGCAGGATAATAGCTACCCTGATCAGATCATTTTGCGCTGTATATCACACAAACTCATGAACGGGCCTAAAGCTGTCACTTTCAGCCCTGAAAAGTGCCCAGTCTACCTCAGATTACCCTGGACCAGAAAGGTATCTCAAAAATTTGAGCAACAGGTGAAGCTAGCTGTTTCACACTGCTACTATGCAGTGGCAACATGAGTGGTATTCGCCACTAACAGGATGCTGCTGTCATGCCAAAATGATATTCTGCCTATCACAAAAATGAGTAATGTGGTATACGAATTTCAGTGCCAGTGTGATGCTAGGTATGTACGTCCCAAAGACTGGCAGATCGTATCAAACAGCATGTCCCAACCGCTGTTCACAACGGGCAAGGTACAGACTGTACCCAACCAGCCTGTGCTTGCAAAATTCAAAACACAGTGTCCAACATTAGATGTGATTCATGTGCTAAGAATTACGCTGACAACCAATTTAAGATTGTCATTTGGGCTCGCAGTGTGGTGCATTTACATGTACTGGAAGCTACATATATTAATACACAGGGCCCTGTTCTTTGTGGATAGAACGAACATGTACACATATTGCACCTGTTTCAGTTAAACAAAACAAGTGACATTCACTGATTCAATCCTCAGGGCAATGCCTTGACCAATCAGGATTGAGCTGCCTGGTTTAAATTTCAAACAATGCTTGGTAGTTAACTGTCAATCACCATCACTGGTGCATTCTCCATAGCAAAGCCACTTGCCAACCAATCAGCACTCTCTTCATACACCGTATAAATTGTTGTTTTCCTCCTCATATTGCTATTCTTGCAAATGTCCTGATGAGTGCAAGACGAAAAGCTTAGACATGTCTCTTCTCTCAGCTACGCTCAAGTTCTGTACTACCAAACAACTGTTTGTAATATTGTACAAATCACAGATGGGATTATTACAATTCAACAGGGTTACAAAGAACCAGAGTGAAATTGAACTTACATCTGATGTTAGCCCTTTCCTGTTGCTCCACATCATCAGATGTTTCCTCAATCCCTGAATCCTTCAGATTCTTCTGCAAAGTTGATCGGACGAGGTTTGGCAAAAACCTGGAGGAACAAGCATATGTTTATATTTGTCTTACCCTGATACCTGCTGTGTTAGCCACAATGTGCTTGTTATGAAATCATGTCACCTTTTTTTAAACAATTCTCTGTTGGGGAAACCCTGTAAATTGGGACTGTGATGAACAAGTGGTTGTGGGGTTAATACCCAACATAATAAATTTGTTTGACTCATGCCAGATGTTTTACAATACTTTTCTAGGCTCAATTTAAGAGTTTGTAGCAAAGTCATGAATCCCAGTCTGCAAACAACTGGTATCTGGACATTACAGGCTTGCTGCACACACCTCTCTATCTCAAATGGATGAGGTGCATGGCTGTCATAGCAAGGCAAAGCTTCTCAATAGTTGTATGTATTTGTAAAATTGATCCAAATTTCTGTATCAAATGCCAAATATAAAACACCTAAAATCTTTTCATAGAATCATACAGCACCAAAGGGGACCATTCAACTTGTTGCGTCTGTGTTGGCACTTTGAAAGAACTATCCAATTAGTTCCACAGCCCTGCTCTTGTCCCACCCCTCTGATAGTCTCTACTTATTAAGTAATTATCCAATTCCAATTTGAAAGTTATTGAATTATTGAATCTGCTTTCACCGCTCTTTTAGGTTGTACATATCAGATCATAACTCCCTGTGTAAAATATTGGGCCCCTATTTGTTGTGTTAATGATAGTGAAACTCTGCATTCATTGTCAATACTCCATTAAAACTGACAGCAACTTCTGAAGCCCTCACATGCGCAAAATAATGCGGGAATCCAGAAATTGCTGGCAGTGATTCTACATTCCGCCAGAGGGTGGACTCCAAACTGTAATCCCTAAGAAATCAGTGATTTGATGAAAACTTTCATTTTTATGTTATTAATCTCACTTGAAAAACCCTGTAAAAAGTTACCCCTTGGCATTTAGTGGAGTACTAAGTTCATAATTACTGCTGAATACAATCAGTGGCCCTGAAAATCTAGTTTTATATTTGTGGAATGCCAAATTTCTCCATTATTTAAAAAAAATCCAGATAATTTTAATATTTTTAAAAGTTTGTCTATGATATTCTAGCTTCTATCTTATTCTAATCATAACTGTTTATTTTGCTATCTGAAAATTTAAAGTGAAAGCGATGATAATCAGTGTTTTCAAGTTCCAGGTTTTTGTGTGTGAGAATACTTCAGTATGAATGGCTGCTTACCCTCACATCACTGCTTGCTGGATGCCTGGAGATTCCTTGATCCTTGATGTGGTACCAAATCTAAACTGCTGTTAGGGAAGGAGAAATCCTTGCCACAAAGCTCACTGAATCTTTATGAGCAGCTTTTGGAGTCAGTGGTGAGCACCATTGCTTTACCACTGAACACAAAATCCATCCCAATGTCTCAATTCCACTGGATTTTTGACAATTATCTTAAATCTTGTGTCCTCCAGTTACCAACACTCCTGCCACTAGAAACAGATTTCCCCACAATCTACTCTACCAAAAACTTTAATAGTTTGGAACACTTCCATCAAATCTGCCCCCTCCTTTAAGCTTCTCTGCACCAAGGGGAACAATCCTAGATTCTCCAGTCTTTCAAGTTTATCATTTTGTCAACATAATTGATATAAAATAATGACAAGTTGTGAAAATTTGTATTTATTATAATACAATTTTCTCAGTTTTACACTGGCCTCGGGAGCAGGAAAAGATTTTGAGAGCCAAGCACGCCCCTGTTTAGTTCATCTCAAGCCCACTGACCTGCCTCCTCACTATTTTCCTTCATTTGTTTCCTTTGCAGAGACAGATTTCCACCTCCTGAACCCACTTATACTATTCATTCCAACAGACATCCCAAGTAAATATTTATGCTTTGCCTAAAATGAAAGCCTCTCATTCCTGGAGTGTCCGAATTTTTAATGTGTATCACCTGGTATTCAAAAGCTTTACATACTGAGCAAATATCTGGATCAATTTTTCAACCCTCTTCATAAACTGAGCACTAAATTCACTCAACTTCTTGCCATGTCCAATAGTCTCCTGACTGGCCTCGCATCTGCCATCCTCCATAAACATCAGCTCATCAAATGCTCTGCTGCCCGTACCTGAACTTACAGCAAGACCCGATCATCCATCACCCCTGTGCTCGCTGATCTACACCAGCTCTGTCTGGCAAAGCCACAAATTTAAAATTTGCATTCATTTTTTCAAATACTTCCATCTATCTCTGTACCTCCTCAAACCCTACAACCCTCTGATTCTGGCCTATCATCCTCAATTTCCATTGCTGTAGCCAAGCCTTCAGTTAGCTAGGCCTAAGGTCTGGAATTCCTTCCCAAACTTCTAAACTGTCGTCTCTTCTCCTTTCAGATACTCCTTAAAACTTACCTCTTTGACCAAGCTTTTGTGTCCTATCCTAATATCCCCTTATATAGCTCAGTGTCAAATTTTGTCTAACAATTCTCCTGTGAAATGTCTTGGGATGTTTCACTGTATTAGAGGCGTTATAAAAATGCAAGTTGCTGTATTTTTAGCGAATATATGTTAATGGTCAGTTTTAATCATTGTGCAGTAGGAGTGGTTCCACCGGTCTAATGCTGAAGAACCTCCGTGGTAATTCCAGCCACTATTTTTAAATTAAACTTTTCTCCCTTCCTCTCTTAAAGGCACAAAATTACGTTTCAGCAATTCCCCGAGGGGACCAACAACCCTTCAGTACCCGACATAATTCACACATGCTCCTGGATGGTGACTGTGGACAATTCATCCATAGATAGCATGCTTCAACTTCATATCAGGAGACTCCTGCATGAGCACTTGCAGTCTTCTCTCCCCAACCTGACCCTGAAAGTGACTGTAAGGTCTATTAGCACCACTCTGGCTGCAATCAGCTGACTCACTGTGTATTAGGAATCAAAAGAAGGGCCTTCACCATCTGTCAGCTTCAATGCCAACAGACCTTTACCTAATCAGCCGTCAAGCAAACCCCTTCATATTCTTGTGAACTTTTCTGAGGTAATCTCAAGGTCTTCACTATGTTTTAAAAAAGCAAGGCTGATTTCATTAACCCTTTATCACAGTTTAAAATCCCTCCCCCACCCTGCCAAATCATCACGGTTTCCTGTTTCTGCACCCAGAATGGCAATATCTTACATTAAATCATAACTTTAATAAAACATTCATGCAGTAACTGGAATAAATGTTTTTACCTAACTTGTAGGAATTATTTTTTAAACCAACATTACTTTCAAAATTAATAACCATATTTTGATCATCCAACTCTATCCGTAGAGTATTCCTGTACCTCCTCGGCATTGTGCAGAGTGGAACACTGGGCAATGCTGGGTAAAAATCCTGGAACTCCTTTCCTAACAGCACTGTGGGTGTACCTACACCACAGGGACTGTAGCAGTTCAAGAAGGCAGCTCACCACCACCTTCTCAAGGGCAATTAGGGATGGGCAATAAATCCTGGCCTAGTCAGCGGTGCCCACATCACATGAAGGCATAAAAAAAAACACTGCACACCCAGAATGGATCCCACCTCACACACCCTCCATTTAGATTAATGGAAGCAAATCAAGCAGCCTCCATCCCAGCCCCTTGCATGTGACTCCCTCCCCCCAACTCAATATTCCTCCCTGTATTCTGCCAAAACATACAAAAATTCTGCCCATCATTGTTTAAGCGAAACTGAATGTGGGCAACACTGAGAAGAGCTCAATAATGGCCTCTAAAGTAGGTGAACATTGGTTAACAGGCGCATAAGAACAAAATGGCAGGCTACCTGGAGAGACAGGCTTTATTTACAGCATGGTACAGACTTTCTTCTGGATAGTGCGAGAACCGGCTGCAGATTCGGAGTAACTGTCGTGTGGAAAGTGATGAAGCCAGAGACAGTGCCTGAAAGGACAAAGTAAACACATGATCTAGTATTAGCAGCCATTTCTCTTCTCAAAGCTTTCAGGGTTACTTTACAATTAAAGAAGACTGCAAAAAAGTACCTATTGAAGAACAATTCTGATCTGAGATTACTCTGCAATGACATTCCTTCAAAAGTGAAACACTTTGGAGTGTTGAGGGCATAAAGAAAGATTTGCATTTATGCAATGTCTTTCATGTCTTTCAAGGCATCCCAAAGCATTTTTACAACCAATGAAGTACATTTTTTGAAGCACAGTCACTGCTATAATGATGGAATAGTATCAGCCAACCTGTATAAAGCAAGCTTCCACAAACAGCGATGCGATCAACTAGTCAGTTTTTGATGTTGGTCAAGTGATAAATACTGGCCAGGACACTGCGGAGAACTCCATTGCTCCTCTTTGAAATAGTGCTATGGATCTTTAAAGTCCACTTGAGAAGGTTGACAAGTCTCAGCTAACATCTCATTTGAAAGACGGCACCTCCGTCAGTGCAGCACTCCCTCAGTACTGCACTGAAGTTTTAGCTGAGATTTTTGTGTTCAAGTCTCTGGGGTGGGACTCAAACCCACCTTCCAACAAGAGTGACTGGCTGGCTTGATAAATTGTGTTGTAAATGCTTGATTTGTTTGATCCCTATTCTGAAACACAGTACTTCCTCACTTTTCTGAGATGGTAAACCTCTTCTTCACCTCCTGATCTTTTAATTTCTGCAACCAAATTGATCTAGAAAACAATCCATTTGGAAAACAATCTAGTGAGACACCAGTGAAACACCAGTGAAACAAAGAATTCCTTCAGGCATGAATATTTTAGGATGTAGGAACATAGGAGCAGGAATAGACCATTCAGCCCCTCGAACCTGCTCCGCCATTTAACTAGATCACGGCTGATCTTCTACCTCAACACCATCTTCCTCACTATCCCCATGTCCCTTGATGTCATTGGTATCTAGAAATCTATTAATCTCAGTCTTGAACATACTCAATAACTGAGCCACCACAGACCTCTGGGATAGAGAATTCCAAAGATTCACCACCCACTGAGTGAAGAAATTATTCTTCATCTCAGTCTTAGATGGCCCATTTCTTATTCTGAGACTGTGACCCCCTGGTTCTAGACCACCCCCCCTCCCCCCTACCAGGGGAAACATCCTTCCTGCATCTGCCCTGTCGAGCCCTCTAAGAATTTTATACACTTCAATGAGTTCACCTCATCCTTTTAAACTCTGGAGAATACAGGCCCAGTTTCCTCAATCTGTCCTCATAGGACAATCCCGCCAACCCCGGGATTGGTCTGGTGAGCCTTTGTTATACTTCCTCTATGGCCAGTATATCTTTCCTTGGGTAAGGAGACCAAAACTGCACACACTACTCCAAGTGCAGTCTCAACAAGGCTCTATACAACTACAGCAAGACTTACTTACTCCTGTATCCAAATCCTCTTGCAATACCATTTCCCTTCCTCATTGCTTGTTGCACCTGCAGGTTAACTCTCAGTGACTCATAAACAAGGACACCCAGGTCCCTTTGGACACCTGCACTTCCCACCCTCTAACCATTTAAGAAATATACTGCATTTCTGTTTTCCCTACCAAAGTGGATAACTTCACACTTTTCCACATTATATTCTATCTGCCATGTGCTTGACCACTCACTTAGCCTGTCTAAATCTCCTTGAAGCCTCTTTGCATCATCCTCACAACTCTCATTCCCACCAAGTTTTGTGTCATCAGCAAACTAATCAGTAAACTTTGGAAAACTATGAAAGTGGACGATAACACAAAACTCTCAAACTTAAAACAACTCCTTACCAATGCACAAAAAGGGCAAATAAAGATCACCAGGCCCATCAAGCCAACTGAACCACCTAACCATGTTATGACCTGGGAGATGCAGAAAAACAGTTGCTACTAATCAAGCAGGACTCTGGGACAGGTTTCTCTCCCTTCCCTAAACTGTAGGGCAGGGCAGTAGTCCTTCACAATTAATATCCATTCAACTATTCCTCAGTAAAACAAACCTCCTACACAGTGTATCATGGCCAGCCTAGTTCTGCTGAAAGGTCATGACCTGAAAATGTTAGCTCTGTTTCCCACTCCACAGATGCTGCTCAGTATTTCTAGCATTTTCTGTTTTCATATTCTGACCAGCTATCTGCTCATGGTTTGTTCTACTTGTATGATTTTGTGGCTAAGTTGAACTTACTGTAGGGTCGTTGGTCTGCCGAAGCTTGTGAGTAAAACGCAACAGCTGTGCAACAGCCTCTTTCGGGACATGCGGAATCTGCAAGGACAAGACAAGATGTACCAACAATTTTCCAAGCAGGTAGAAAGAACTTGGATTTATACAGTAGCTTTCAGAACCTCAGGATGTCCCAAACCACTTTACAGGCAATGGAGTACTTTTGAAGAGTAGTCACTGATGCACCGTAGGAAGTGTGGCAGCCAAAATTGAGTACAGCACAATCCCACAAACAGCAATGAGGTAAGGATCCAATAATCTGTTTTTTGATGCCGTTTGCGGGATAAGTATAGACCAGGACGCAGAGGAGGAATCCCCAGCACTTGGCAGAATCACAGAATTGCACCAGCTCTCCGAATAAGCAACTCACCTAGTACCAATCTCCGTCTTCTCCCTGTAATCCTGCACATTCATTCTTTTCAGATAACAGTCTAATTCTCTGTTGAATGATTCAGTTGGACCTGCTTCCACCACACTCTCCGGCAGTGCATTCCATTCCAAACCCTAACCACTTTAAAAAGTTTTTCTCATATTACCTTTGCTTCTTTCGGTACAGATTTAAAATCTGTACCCTCTCCTTCTCAATTCTTTCACAATTGGGAACAATTTCTCTCTATCTACTCTGTCCAGACCCCTCATGATTTTGAATACCTCTAACAAATCTCCTCTCAACCTTCTTTTCTCCAAGGAAAACAGTCCTAACTTCTCCAATCTATCTTCATAACTAAAATGATACTTCTTTGAATAACATCTTATTCATTCTTCTCGTTATTTCTATTCTTATCTTTAAATTCTGTAAATAATTACAATTGAAATACCAACTCTGACTCAAATCCTTGTCTCCCATTTATAACTAAGAAGTTACTATTTAAGTACATTTAAATGGCAGAGTTTATACAGTCCTTGTGCAACTTCAGATTTTAATAACTTTGGATATATTCAAGATGTAAAAGGCCAATGAAAACATAAATGTTGGTAATGCTGTGTTAATAATTATGAAGCTGATTGAAAATAGTGACAGTAGAGGTAAGGTCAACTGTTGGAAAAACATCACAAAAGATAGCGATTGTGCTGAAGTCTAGAAATTTGAACTGAATTGTGTGAAAATTTTATGAATTATGTTTTTATACCCCATTTGTTTCTATTACTTAAACTGCATTCAAAATTGTGTAAGTTTTGTCAGGTATTATGAAAAATTAAGGAAAATGCGTGTATGACTTGAAAACAGAGGCCAAATTACATCAGAATTCATTGGTCCAACTATTTCCTGCCTTCCATCCCACTGGACCTAAAAATTGCTGGTGAGCCAGAAGGCTATCCCAGCGGCAAGGGTCAGCTTCGCTGGAAGATCACCCCCTTCCTTAGGGATCCCCCCCCCACTCCCCTAACCCCGCACTATGCCTGATTGGTCCCAGCAAGCCCTGACCCCATCTACCTTTACCCCAATGGTCATTGCTCCAGGGGCTGCTGCAGTCCCAAAAGTGGTCATTGCTCACCGTGGTGCTGCTAGAACTGAAGACCTGCCAACCCTTTGATGGGCCGTCAGCTCTTGGAGGTGGGACATCCTACCTCAGAGGGGCAGAAGCCATCAGTTCAGTCAACTAATGCCTGAACCATGTAAAGTGCAGTTGTGGCTTTCAGGGCTGGTGGAGGCAACTTTGCTGATGACTTTCCAGACAGCAGGTGGGGCCGATACCTCCACATGGTCTTCACTCGCTGAGTGCAACCGCAGAGGAGATCAATGAGTATGTATTAGCAAATCACTCATGGTGTTGCTCATGTTGAATTGGAAGATATGCTGTGTAATAAGGGTGGCAGCTGCTGTGTGTTCTTGTTGTCGTTTAGTTCTCAGATGTTGTTAATAATCACACTTCAAGGTTCTAAAGATCAGGAACTCTATGTTTAATTTTGCCATGCTGTCTGGTTCAAAAGTAAAAACAGATTGAACTGATTCTCTACACGTCACTTCAGTCTCTTGTCCAGCTGTGAAGTGTGGCCCCCGGATTAACTTACACGTAACATTAGTTCCTAGAAAAGTAGTTCCGAGTTATGTACAGAAATTTACATATGAACATCCAAATTAGGGGCACGAGTAGGCCATTTGACCCTTCGAGCCTGCTCCACCGTTCAATAAGATCAGTGTTGATCTGATTGTAACCCACATACTCCTAAAACATTTCACCCCCTTGCCCATGAAGAATCTATCTACCTGTGCCTTAAAAATATTCTAAGATTCTGCTTCCATCACCTTTTGAGGAAGTGCATTCCAAAGACTCACAACCCTCAGAAAAAATTTCTCCTCATCTCTGTCTTAAATGGGTGACCCCTTATTTTTAAACATTGACCCCTAGTTCTAGATTCTCCCTTAAGAGGAAACATCCTTTCCACATCCAACTTGTCAAGGCCCCTGAGGATCTTATATGTTTTGATCAAGTCACCTCTTACTCTTCTAAACTCCAGTGGATACAAGCCTAGCCTGTCCAACCTTTCCTCAAAAGACAATCCACTTATTCCAGGTATTAGTCTAGTAAACTTTCTCTGAACTGCTTCCAAAGCATTTATATCCTTCCTTAGGTAAGGAGACCGATACTGTACACAGTACTCCAGATCTCACCAATGCCCTGTATAACTGAAGCATAACCTCCCTACTTTTGAATTCAATTCCCCTCGCAATTAATGATAACGTTCTATTTGCTTTCCAAATTATTTGCTGTACCCGCATACCAATCTTTTGTAATTCATGCACTGAGACACCCAGATTCGTCTGCAACTCAGAGCTCTGCAATATCTCACCATTTAGATCATGTTTCTTTTTTATTCTTCCTGCAAAAATGGACAATTTCACATTTTCCCACATTATACTCCATTTACCAGATCTTTGCCCACTCATTTAACCTATCTATATCCCTTTGTAGTCTACTTATGTCCTTTTCACAACTTACTTTCCTATGTATCTTCGTGTCATCAGCAAATTCAGCAACCACACCTTTGGTCCCTTCATCCAAATCATTTATGTAGATTGTAAAAAGTTGAGGCCCCAGCACTGATGCCTGTGGCACACCACTTGTTATATCTTGCCAACCAGAAAATGACCCATTTATGCCTACTCTCTGTTTCCTGTTAGCTAGCCAATCTTCTATCCATACCAATATGTTACCACCTACACCGTGAGCTTTTATTTTCCACCATAATCGTTGATGTGGCACCTTATCAAATGCCGTCTGGAAATCTAAGTGCAGTACATCCACCGCACATGTTATTTCTTCAAAGAACTCCAGTATCACAGAATCTCAGTGCAGAAGAAGCCCTTCGGCCCATCAAGTCTGCACCAACATGTGAGAAACACCTGACCTACCGTCCTAATCCCATTTTACAGCACTTGGCCCAAAGCCTTGAATGTTATGACGTGCCAAGTGCTCATCCAGGTACTTTTTAAAGGATGTGAGGCAACCCGCCTCCACCACCCTCCCAGGCAGCACATTCCAGATCGTCACCACCCTCTGGGTAAAAAAGTTTTTCCTCACATCCCCCCTAAACCTCCTGTCCCTCACCTTGAACTTATGTCCCCTTGTGACTGATCCTTCAACTAAGGGGAACAGCTGCTCCCTATCCACCCTGTCCATGCCCCTCATAATCTTGTACACCTCGATCAGGTCGCCCCTCAGTCTTCTCTGCTCCAACGAAAACAACCCAAGTCTATCCAACCTCTCTTCATAACTTAAGAATTTCATCCCAGGAAACATCCTGGTGAATCTCCTCTGCCCCCCCTCCAGTGCAATCACATCCTTCCTATAATGTGGCGACCAGAACTGCACACAGTACTCCAGCTGTGGCCTCACCAAGGTTCTATACAACTCCAACATGACCTCCCTACTTATGTAATCTATGCCTCGATTTATAAAGGCAAATGTCCCTTATGACTTTTTCACCACCTCACTAACATGCCCCTCCGCCTTCAGAGATCTATGGACACACACACGCCAAGGTCCCTTTGTTCCTCAGAACTTCCTAGTGTCATGCCGTTCATTGAATACTTCCTTGTCAAATTACTCCTTCCAAAGTGTATCACCTCACACTTTTCAGGGTTAAATTCCATCTGCTACTTATCTGCCCATTTTATCATCCCATCCATATCTTCCTGTAGCCCAAGACACTCAACCTCACTGTTAACCACCCAGCCAATCTTTGTGTCATCCGCAAACTTACTAATCCTACCCCCCACATAGTCATCTATGTTGTTTATATAAATGACAAATAATAGGGGACCCAGTACAGATCCCTGTGGTACGCCACTGGACACTGGCTTCCAGTCACTAAAGCACCCTTCTGTCATCAACCTCTGCCTCCTACAACTAAGCCAATTTTGAATCCACCTTATCAAATTACCCTGTATCCCATGTGCATTTGCCTTCTTTATAAGTCTCCCATGTGGGACTTTGTCAAAGGCTTTGCTGAAATCCATATAAACTACATCAACTGCACTATCCTCATCTACACACCTGGTCACCTCCTCATAAAAATTTAATCAAATTTGTTAGGCATGACCTCCCTCTGACAAAGCCATGCTGACTATCCCTGATCAAACCTTGCATCTCCAAGTGGAGATAGATTCTCTACTTCAGAATTTCTTCTCCAGTAGTTTTCCTAGCACTGACGTGAGACTCACTGGCCTGTAGTTCCCTGGCTTATCTCTACATCCCTTCTTAAATAGCGGAACCACATTAGCTGTTCTCCAGTCCTCTGGCACCTCCCCTATGGCCAGAGAGGAATTTAAAATTTGGGTCAGAGCCCCTGCAATCTCCTCCCTTGCCTCCCTCAGCAATCTGGGACACAAATCATCCGGACCTGAAGATTTGTCCACTTTTAAGCCTGAAAATACCTTGTTACTCCCTATATCAATTTGCTCAAGACCTCGCAGTCTCTCTCCACAAGTTCGATACCTTCATCCTCTTGGGTGAAGACAGATGTGAAGTATTCATTCAACACTCTAGCAATGTCCTCTGGCTCCACCCATAGATTGCCACCTTGGTCCCTAATGGGCCCTACTCTTTCCCTGGTTATCCTCTTCCCGTTGATATACTCATAGAATATCTTGGGATTTTCCCTACTTTTACCAGCCAGAGTTTTCTGATTTCCCCTCTTTGCTCTCCTAATTGCTTTCTTAAGCTCCACCCTGCACTTTCTGTACTCCACTAATGCCTCCGCTGATTTGCTTCCCTTATACCTGCTAAAAGCCTCTCTTTTCCTTCTCATTGTATTCTAAATATCTCTGGTCATTCAGAGTAAATTGGTTAAATATGATTTCCCTTTCACAGAAGCATGTTGACTCTGCTTGATTACCTTCAATTTATCTAAGTGCCCTGCTATAACATCTCTAATAATAGCTTCTAACATTTTCCCTATGACAGATGTTAAGCTAACTGGCCTGTAGTTTCCTGCTTTCTGTTTCCCTCCCTTTTTGAACGAAGGAGTTACATTTGTTATTTTCCAATCAAATGGAACTTCACCGAATCGAGGGAATTTTGGAAAATTAAAACCAACTTCTTCTAAGACCCTTGGAAGATCTCCATCAGGATCCAAGCCCACAGCTCCATCAATTTGTTCAGTACCACTTCCCTGGTGATTGTAATTTCCTCCCTTCCTTCCATTTCCTGACTTACAGCTATTATTGGGGTGTTACTCATATCCTCTATAATGAAGACTCATGCAAAATACCTGTTCACTTGATCTGCCATCTCCTTATTTTCCATTATTAATTCCCCAGATTTACTTTCTATGGGACCAGCACTCACTTGGGTAACTCTTTTCTGTTTTCAAGTATCAATAGAAACTCTTACTATCTGTCTTTATATTTCTAACTAGCTTTCTCTAACTTTTCCTTTCTTATTAATCTTTTAGTCATTCTCTATTTTTAATATTCTGTCCAATCTTCTGACCTGCCACTCATCTCTGGGCAATTATATGCTTTTTCTTTAAGTTTGATACTGTCTTTAACTTTTTTAGTTAACAATGAACGGTGGATCCTCCCCGTGGAGTTTTCCTTTTTCATTGGAATGTATCTATTCTGTGTATCCTGAAATATCCCCTTAAATGTCTGCCATTGTATCTCTGTTGACCTATCTCTTAACCTAAATTGCCAGTTCACTTCAGCTAGCTTTGCTTTCATGCCCTCATAATTGCCCTTGTTTAAGATATTGGTCTTAGACCCACTCTTCTCTCCTTCAAACTGAATGTAAAATTAAATCATATTATGATTGCTGCTACCTATGGGCACCTTCACTATGAAGTCGAGGTGTCAGCTGTGGCTCAGTTCATAGCACCCTTGCCTTTGAGTCAGAGGGTTGTGGGTTCATGTCCCATTCCCGGAAAACTAAGAACTGTAATTGTACTCGAAAGAGTTGCAATCTGTGACTGTTGATAACTCAAAAGAGTTTCACTATGAAGTCATTAATTAATCCTATCTAGTTGCACAATACCAGCTCCAGTATAGTCTGCTCTCTGTGCCAGGGTGCAGTTCTCAGGAACTATCCCTAAAACATTCTATGAATTCCTCATTTAGGCTATCTAGCCCATCTGATTTTTCCAGTCCATATGTAGATTAATCCGCCATGATTATCGCTGTATCTTTCTGACAAGCTCTCATTATTTCTTCCTTTACACCCCATTATACTGTGTGGTTAGTGTTAGGGTGCCTGTACACCACTCACACAAGTGACTTCTTGCCTTTATCATTTCTTATCTCTACCCAAATCCCTTCTACATCCTGGTTTCCTGAACTTAAGTGATCCCTCTCAATTATGCTAATACCATCATCAATTAACAGAACTACCCCTTCATTTTTTTCCAGTCCTTCTATCCTTCCTAATTGACATGTACCCTTCAATATTCAGGCCCTAATCTATGTCATCCTGCAGCCATGTCTCTGTAATTTACAGATAATACAACAATATATAACAATAGTGGTGAAGTATGACAGGAAAAGTGTGACAGAAACCCAGTGTGACACTAACAGGAAGTGCAGGATAATCAAAAATGTTTTAATATAAAAACCAGTGGAACCAGTGCATATGGCAAAGGGGACCAACGAATGCAGTAGACTAAGTTAGGGGAAATACAAGTGAAATGTTGCTTCACTTGAAAGGAGTGTTTGGGCCCTTGGACAGTGAGGAGAGAGGAAGTGAAGGGGCAGGTGTTGCATCTTCTGCGTGGGCATGGGGAGGTGCGGTCTCCTCTACATTGGAGAAACCAAACATAAACTGGGCGACCGCTTTGCAGAACACCTGCGGTCTGTCCGCAAGAAAGACCCAAACCTCCCTGTCGCTTGCCATTTTAACACTCCACCCTGCTCTCTTGCCCACATGTCTGTCCTTGGCTTGCTGCATTGTTCCAGTGAAGCCCAACGCAAACTGGAGGAACAGCACCTCATCTTCCGACTAGGCACTTTACAGCCTTCTGGACTGAATATTGAGTTCAACAACTTTAGATCTTGAACTCCCTCGTCCATCCCCACCCCCTTTCCGTTTCTTCCCCCTCCCTTTTGTTTTTTCCAATAATTTATATAGATTTTTCTTTTCCCACCTATTTCCATTATTTTTAAATCTATACCTTTTATGCCCTGTCAGTCTTTCCACCCCACCCCCACTAGAGCTGTACCTTGCGTGTCCTGCCATCCATTCTTAATTAGCACATTCTCTTAGATAATATCACCACCTTTAACACCTCTTTGTTCCTTTATCTTTGACATCTATTGATTATCTGCTCCTATCACTGCTTGCTTGTCCCTACAACCACCCCCCCCACCCCCCCACCCCCACACCACCTTAAACCAGCTTATATTGCACCCCTCTCCTATTTTTACTCAGTTCTGTTGAAGGGTCACGAGGACTCGAAACGTCAACTCTCTTCTTCTCCGCCGATGCTGCCAGACCTGCTGAGTTTTTCCAGGTAATTCTGTTTTTGTTTTGGATTTCCAGCATCCGCAGTAGTTTTTTGTTAGTATCTATCTATCCCCTGACTATATCGTCCCTATCAGTACCACATTCCATTTCATTCTCCCACCCCCACCTCCCCATTCGCATTCTGGAAATCTGAAACACATTGTAGTCTTGGACAACTATATCTGTGCTAAGTCTCTGCAGCTTGAGCAACTTCATCTCAGAGTTGCTGAGTTGCAAATATTATGAAGCATCAGGGAGGGAATGAGTAAATTTAAAAAAGTACTTTTTAAATCCATTTTACGGGATGTGGGCATCACTGGCTGGGCCAGCATTTATTGCCTATTCCTAATTGCCCTTGAGAAGGTGGTGGTGAGCTGCCTTCTTGAACCACTGCAGTCCATGAATAAAATAATTCAGTAATTAATTAAAGCACATAAGTATGGCAGGACAGGTGATGTGTCTTGGCTGCATCATGTGGGAGCTCCTGGGCACCAGTGTTATCCAGGGCAAGCACATCTGCAGTAAGTGTTTGCGGCTTGAGGAGCTTCGGCTCAGAGTCATTGAACTGGAGGCTGAGCTGCAGACTCTGCGACACATCAGGGAGGGGGAAAGTTACCTGGACGCTTTGTACCAGGAGATGGTCACAACTCTTCAGCTGGTTCTTCAGATTTGGAAGGTGGTCAGGAACAGGAGGGTGTGACTGCAGCTGAGACAGGTGAGGGGACCCAGAGGGCAGGATTGCAGGAGTGTCAGCCTGTGCAATTGTCCAATAGGTTTGAGGTTCTTTCAGCTTATTTGGATGAGAGTGGGGGCTGCAGGGTGGATGAGCTGATTGACCATGGCACAGGAAGCCATTCAAGTGGGGGAAGCACAAAGGAATGTAGTGGTGGGGGACAGTATAGTAAAGGGGATTGACACTGTTTTCTGTGGCAAGGAGCGAGAGTCCAGATGACAATGATGCCTGCCCGGTGCCAGGGCTCGGGACATCTGCTCAGGGCTGGAGAGGAACTTGCAGTGGGAGAGGGAAGACCCAGTGGTCGTGGTCCATGTAGATACCAATGATATAGGTGGCACGAGGAAGGAGGTTCTACATAGTCAGGGAGAGGACCTAGGCACCAAATTAAAAAGCAGAACCTCAAACGTTCCTGGATTATTACCTCAGCCACGTGCAAATTGGCATAGGACAAATAAGATTAGAGAAATGAATGTATGGCTCAAAGACTGGTGTGGGAGAAGTGGGTTCCGGTTCATGGGGCAATGGTAGGGTACTGGGGAAAGAGGGATCTGTACCATTGGGACTGTCTGCACCTGAACCATGCTGGGGCTGGTGTCCTCGCAAGCCACATAACTAAAGAGGTAGAGAGGGTTTTAAACTGAATAGTGGGGGCAAGGGATCAAATTTGGGAAGATGTGGTAAACCAAAGCGTAGGGACAAGGCAACAGAGAAAGATACCAATATGGGAAATGATAGACAGACTGTGACAGGAAGGGATAGAGAATATAAATCTAACAGTAAATCAACAGATGAGACTAGCGGTTATAAAAAGAATAAAAGGATAAAACTAAAAGCTCTGTATCTGAATGCACAAAGTGTTTGAAACAAAACAGATGAACTGATAGTGCACATAGAAATAAATATTTGATAGCCATTACGGAAACATGGCTGCAAGAGGACATAGATAGGGACCTGAATATTGAAGGGTTCAGGATATTTAGGAAGGACAGGAAGTGAGGAAAAGGTGGAGGGGTGGCTCTGTTAGTTAATGATGGTATTAGCACAATAGAGAGCATCGACCTAAGCTCAGGAAACCAGGATGTGGAAATGGTTTGGGTAGAGATGAGAAATGGTATAGGCAAGAACTCACTTGTGGGAGTCGTGTAGAGGCCTCCTAACTGTAACCACATGGTAGGGTGGAGCATAAAGGAAGAATTAATGGGAGTTTGTCAGAAAGGCACGGCGATGATAATGGGGGATTTTAATTGGCATATAGACTGGAAAAGGCAGATGGGCAAAGATAACCTAGATGAGGAGTACATAGAATATTGTCAGGATGGTTTCTTAGAACATCATGTTCTGGAACCAACCAGAGAACAGGCTATACTAGACCTGGTAGTGTGCCATAAGATGGGATTAATTAATGATCTTATAGTGAAGGCACCCTTAGGAAGCAGCGATCATAATATGATTGAATTTTACCCTCAGTTTGAGGGAGAGAGGAATAGGTCCGAGACTATGTTTTTAAACTTAAATAAGGGCAATTATGAAGGCACGAATGCTGAGCTGGCTATAGTGAATTGGCAAATTATATTAAGGGATAGGTCAATAGAGATGCAGTGGCAAACATTTAAGGGGGTATTTCAGAATACACAAAACAGATACATACACAGATAGTAAGAAAAAGTCCAAGGGACAGACACGCCATCCGTAGTTAACTAGAAAGGTTCAAGATAGTATCAAACTTAAAGAGAAAGCATATAATTGTGCAAAGCCAGGTGGAAGGTCAGAAGATTGGACAGAATATAAGGAACAGCAAAGGATGACAATAAGATTAATAAGGAGGGAAAAATTAGAGTACGTGAGAAAGCTAGCCAGAAATATAAAAACACATAGTAAGAGTTTCTATAAATATTTTAAAAGAAACAAGTTAACAAAGTGAGCGTTGGTCCTATAGAAAGTGAGTCAGGAGAAATGATAATGGAAAATAAGAAGATTGCAGATGAATTGAAAAGATATTTTGCATCAGTCTTCACTATAGAGGGTACAAGTGACATCCCAGAAGCAGCTAAAAATTAGGAAATGGAAAGGAGGGAGGAACTCAGGGAATTTACAATCACCAGAGAAGTGGTGCTGAGTAAATTGTTAGAGCTGCAGGTTGACAAGTGCCCAGATCCTGATGGACTTCATCCTCAGGTCTTAAAAGAAGTGGCTGGAGAGATAGTTGATGCATTGGTTTTAATTTTCCAGAACTCCCAGGGAAGGTCCCATTAGTTTAGAAGGTAGCAAAGGAGGGAGACAGAAAGTGGGTAACTACAGGCCAATTAGCTTAACATCTGTCACAGGGAAAATGTTAGAAGCTATTATTAAAGCCGTTATGGTAGGGCACTTGGATAAGTTCAAAGTAATCAGAAAGAGTCAACATGCTTTTGCGAAAGGGAAATCATGTTTAATCAACTCTTTATCAGCTCTTTGAGGAAATAACATGTGCTGTGGATAAAGGGGAACTGATGGATGTACTGTACTTAGATTTCCAGAAGGCATTTGAGGTTATTATGTAAAATAAAAGCTCATGGTTTAGAAGGTAGCATATTGGCATGAATGGCTGGCTAACAAAAACAGAGAGTAGGCATAAATGGGTCTCTTTCAGGTTGGCAAGATGTAGCAAGTGGTGTGTTACAGGGATCAGTGCTGGTACCTCAACTGTTTAAAAGTTATATAAATGACTTGGATGAAGAGATGGATGCGATGGATGCCAAATTTGCTTATGACACAAAGATAGGTAGGAAAGTAAATTGTGAAGAGGACATAAGGAGGCTATAAAAAGATATAGATAGGGTAAGTGAATGGGCAAAGATCTGGCAAATGAAGTATAATGTGGGAAAATGTGAAATGTCTATTTTGGCAGGAAGAATAAAAGAGAAGCATATTATCTAATCATGAGAGATTGCAGAGCTCTGAGACGCAGAGGGATCTGGGTGTCTTACTGCATGAATCGTAAAAGGCTAGTATGCAGGTACAGCAAGTAATTAGGAAAGCTAATAGAAGGTATGTAATAGAAAGTGTGTTAAAAGAAAAAGATTAGTGAAGACAAATGTAGTTCCCTTACAGTCTGAAACGGGAGAATTTATAATAGAAAACAAGGAAATGGCAGAACAATTAAACAACTACTTGAGTTCTGTCTTCACAGAGGAAGATACAAATAACTTCCCAGAAATACTAGGGAACCAAGGGTTGAGTGAAAAGGAGGAATTGAAGGAAATTAGTAATACTAAAACAATAGTGCTGGAGAAATTAATGGGGCTGAAAGCAGATAAATCCCCAGGGCCTGATAATCTACATCCCAGGGTACGAAAGGAGGTGGTCATGGAAATAGTGGATGTGTTGGTTGCCATCTTCCAAAATTCTGTAGGTTCCGGAACAGTCCCAGCAGATTGGAGGGTGGCAAATTTAACCCCACTATTTAAAAAAGGAGGGAGAAAACAGCGAATTACAGACCAGTTAGCCTAACCTCAGTAGAAGGGAAATTGCTAGTCTATTATAAAAGATGCAATAACAGAGCACTTAGAAAATATCAATGGGATTAGACAAAGTCAACATGGATTTATGAAAGGGAAATCATGTTTGACAAACCTACTGGAGTTTTTTGAGGATGTAACGAGCAGAATAGATAGGCGAGGACCAGTGGGTGTGGTGTATTTGGATTTTCACAAAGATTTTGATAAAGTCCCACATAAGAGGTTTGTGTGTAAAATTAAAGCACATGGGATTGGGGGTAATGTATTGGCATGGATTGAGAACTGGTTGGCAGACAGGAAACAGAGTAGGAACAAGTCTTTTTCAGAGTGGCAGGTGATGACTAGTGGGGTACTGCAGGGATCAGTGCTTAGGCCCAGCTATTCACAATATGTATCAATGATTTGGATGAGGGAACCAAACGTAATATTTACAAGTTTGCTGATGACACAAAACTTGGTGGGAACGTGAGCAATGAGGAGTGTGTTAAGAGGCTTCAATGCGATTTAGACAGGTTGAGTGAGTGGGAAAATACATGGCAGATGCAGTATAATGTGGATAAGTGTGAAGTTATCAACTTCAGTAGGAAAAACAGAATGGCAGAGTATTATTTAAATGGTGATAGATTGGGAAATGTTGATGTACAAAGGGACCTGGGTGTCCTTGTACACCAATCACTGAAAGCAAGCATGCAGGTGCAGCAAGCAGTTAAGAAGGCAAACGGTATGTTGGCCTCCATTGCGAGAGGACTTGAGTACAGGAGCAAGGATGTCTTACTGCAGCTGTACAGGGCCTTGCTGAGACCACACCTGGAGTATTGTGTGCAGTTTTGGTCTCCTTACCTAAGAAAGGATATACTTGCCATAGAGGGAGTGCAGCAAAGGTTCACCAAACTGATTCCTGGGATGGCAGGATTGTCATATGAGGAGAGATTGGGCCAACTAGGCCTGTATTCACTGGAGTTTAGAAGAATGAGAGGGGATCTCATTGAAACATATAAAATTCTGACAGGGATGGACAGGCTGGATGCAGGGATGATGTTTCCTCTGGCTGGAGGGTCTAGGACAAGGGATCACAGTCTCAAGATACAAAGTAGACCATTTAGGACTGAGATGAGGAGAAACTTCTTCACTCAGAGGGTGGTGAACCTGTGGAATTCTCTACCACAGGAGGCTGTGGAGGCAAAGTCACTGAATATATTTAGGAAATAAATAGATAGATTGCTGGAGTCTGAAGGCGTCAAGGGGTATGGGGAGAGAGCGGGAGTACGGCATTGAGATAGAGGATCAGCCATGATCATATTGAATGACGAAGCAGGCTCGAAGGGCTGAATAACCCACTCCTGCTCTTATTTTCTATATTTCTATCTAATGTTATCATTTATTGTGAGGGGAATTGAATACAAAAGCAGGGAGATTATGCTTCAGTTATACAGAGCACTGTACTGGTCACCTTATTTCAGAAAGGATGTAAATGCATTGGAAGCAATTCAGAGAAGGTTTACCAGACCTGGAATGGGCAGATTGTCTTATGAGGAAAGGTTGGACATTTTAAGCTTGTATCTGCTGGAGTTTAGAAGAGTAGGAAGTGACTTGATTGAAACATAAGATCCTGAGGGGCCTTGACAAGGTGGATGTGGAGAGGATGTTTCCTCTTCTGGAAGAATTTAGAACTAGGGGTCACTTTTTAAAAATAAGGGGTCGCCCATTTAAAACTGAGATGAGGTGAATTTTTTCTCTCAGAGGGTCGTGCATCTTTGGAACTCTCTTCCTGAAAAGGTGGTGGAAGCAGAGTCTTTGAATATTTTTAGGGCAGAGGTGGATAGGTTCTTGATAAGCAAGGGTTATAGGGGGAGGTTGGATGCAGATTTGAGGTTACTATCAGATCAGCCATGATCTTATTGAATGGCGGAGCAGGCTCAAAGGGCCAAATGGCCTACTCCTGCTTCTTGTTTGTATGCTCATATGAAAGCAGAGCTAGCTAGCTTGAACTGGCAAATGAAATTAAGGGATAGGTCAATAAAGGATAAGTGGCAGACATTTAAAGGGATGTTTCAGAATACACAGAATATATACGTTCCAATGAGAAAGAAAAATTCCAAGGGGAGGACCCGTCATCCATGGTTAACTAAAAAAGTTGAAAAAAGTATCAGATTTAAAGAAAAAGCATATCATTGCGCAAAGATGGGTGACAGGCCAGAAGATTGGAAAGAATATAAAGCACAACAAAGAATGACAAAATGATTAATAAGGAAAGAAAAATTAGAGTACGAGAGAAAGCTAGCTAGTAATATAAAGTAAGAGCTTCTACAGGGAGCCATTCAAGTGGCGGGGGGGAAGAAAAGAGAAATGTAGTAGTAATAGGGGATAGCATAGTTGGGGGAATAGATAAAAGCAATAGATACTGTTCTCTGCAGCAGTGACAAAGAAGGCTGTGTTGCCTACCTGGTGCCAAGGCTATGGAGATCCCTTCTGGGCTGGAGAGGAACTTGGAGTGGGAGGGGAAGGATCCAGTTGTTGTGGTCCACGTAGGTACCAACAACATAGGTAGGGCTAGGAAAGAGGTTCTGCTGAGTGACTACGAGCAGCTCGGGGCTAAATTAAAAAGCAGAACCACAAAGGTAATAATCTCTTGATTACTACCTGAGCCACGTGCAAATTGGTGTAGGGTAAATAAGATTAGAGAGGTAAATGCGTGGCTCAAAGATTGGTGTGGGAGAAATGAGTTCCAATTCATGGGGCACTGGCACCAGTACTGGGGAAGGAGAGAGCTGTTCCATTGGGATGGGCTTCATTTAAACCATGCTGGAACCAATGTCCTGGCGAATCCTATAACTAGGGTTGTAGATAGATCTTTAAACTAATTAGTGGGGGGGTAGGGTTCAATTGAAGGGAAGTTTAAAAAATCAAAAAGAAAGGAGAGAGCAGAGGTGCAGGCTAATGAAGAGGCAAACGATAATCCAAGTGTGACATGAAGGGGCAGATATATAAGCAGATGAGTGCAGCAGAAATTAGAACCAGAATGAGTAATAATGGTAAAAAGTCAAAGCTTAAGGCTCTTTATCTGAATGCATGCAGCATTTGTAACAAGACAGATGAGTTTACGGCACAAATAGAAATAAATGAATATAACTTGATAGCTATTACAGAGACGTGGTCGCAGGGTGGCCAAGACTGGGAACTCAATATTCAAGGGTATTCGACATTCCAGTAAAAAGGCAAAAAAGGAAAAGGAGGTGGGGTAGCTTTGTTAATAAAGGAAGGTATCAGTGCGGTGGTGAGTAATGATATAGGTGCAACAGATCGTGATGCGGAATCAGTTTGGGTGGAAATAAGAAGTAGCAAATGGAAGAAGTCACGGGTGGGAGTCACCTCTAGCCCCCTGAAGAGTTGCCTTACTGTAGGACAAAGTATAAATCAGGAAATAATGGAGGCATGTAAGAAGGGCACTACAATTATCATGGGTGATTTTAATCTGCATGTTGACTGGACAAATCAGATTGGCAGAGGTAACATGGAAGACGAATTTGTAGAGTCCATCAGGGGTTGTTTCTTAGAGCAATACGTTGCCCGGGAACAGGCTATTTTAGATCTAGTACTGTGTAATGAGGTAGGATTAATAAGAGATATTGTAGTTAAGGATCCTTGAGGGGGTAGCAATCACAACATGGTAGAATTTCAAATTCAGTTTGAGGGCGAGCAACTTGGGTCTCAAACCAGTGTCCTCAACTTAAATAAGGGCAATTACAGAGGTATGAAGAAAGAGTTGTCTAAAGCGGGCTGGGAATATAGACTAAGGGGAAGGACAGTCGATGAGCAGTGGCAGACATTTAAGCAGATATTTCACACCGCTCAGCAAAAATTTATCCCGGTCAAAAAGAAGGATTTGATGAGAAGGATGAACCACCCGTAGTTAACAAAGGTGGTCAAGAAGAGTATCCAATCAAAAACTAAGGCATGCAAAGCGGCAAAAACTAGTGGTACACCAGAGGATTGAAAAATTTTTAGGAACCAGCAGCGGATGACTAAAAAGCTAATAAAGAGGAAGAAAATTGATTATGAAAGTAAATTGGCAAGAAATATAAAAACAAATAGTAAGAGCTTCTACGGGTATATAAAAAGCAAGAGCGCTTGCTTTGCTCAAGTAAGCGTGGGACTCTTGGGGATGTGACTGGAGAACTGATAACGGGGAAGAGAGAAATTGTTGATAATTTAAACCAATATTTTGCATCGGTCTTCACAATGACGGACACTATAAGTATCCCAAAGATATCAGGTAAGCAAGGAGCTAATAGGAGGAAAGATCTTGTAACAGTTTCTATCATGAGGAACAAAATATTTGACAAACTAATGGGACTAAAGGTAGACAAGTCGCCAGGACCTGATGGCCTGCATCCAAGAGTTTTAAAGGAAGTAGCTGCAGAGATAGTGGAGGCATTGGTCAAAATATTCCAGAATTCACTGGATTCCAGGAGGGTCCCAGTGGATTGGAAAACCGCTAATGTGCCGCCCCTGTTCAAGAAGGGAGACCGATAAAAAGTAGGGAACTACAGGCCAGTCAGCCTAACATCTGTCGTTGGGAAAATGCTAGAGTCCATTATTAAGGAAGAAATAGCAAGACATTTAGAAAAGCTTAACGCAATCAAACAGAGTCAACACGGTGGTTTTGTGAAAGGGAAATATTGTTTGACAAATTTGCTAGAGCTCTTTGAGGATATAACAAGCAGAGTTGATAAAGGGGAATTGATAGATGTAGTGTATTTGGATTTCCAGAAGGCATTCGATAAGATGCCACATAAAAGGTTATTGCACAAGGTAGGAGTTCACAGTATTGAGGGTAATGTATTAGCATGGATTGAGGATTGGTTAACACACAGGAAACAGAGAGTCAGGATTAATGGGCCTTTTTCAGTTGGAAGGATCTAACTAGTGGAGGGTCAAGGATCCACTAATTGAGGCCCAAGGATCAGTCCTTGGGCCTCAATTATTTACTATCTATATTAATGATTTGGCGGAGGGGGCACAATATAATGTATCCGAATTTGCTGTCAATACAAAAATAGGTGGGAGGGCATGTTGTGATGAGGTCATAAGGAATCTGCAAGGGGATATAGATAGGTTGAGTGAGTGGGCAAAAATTTGGCAGATGGAATTTAATGTAGGAAAGTGTGAGGTGATGCACTTTGGTAAGAAGAATCAAAAAGCAGATTATTATTTAAATGGAGAGAAACTCCAAAAAATGCAGCACAGAGGGATATGAGTGTTCTTGTGCATGAAATACAAAAAGTTAACATGCAGGTGCAGGAAGTAAAGAAGGCAAATGGAATTTTGGCCTGTATTGCTAGGGGGTTGGAGTTTAAAAATAGGGAAGACTTGTTATAACTGTACAGGGTGTTGGTGAGGCTGCACCTGGAGTACTGTGTACAATTTTGGTCCCCGCATTTAAGAAAGAATTGGAGATTTCAAAAGAGATTCACTCGGCTGACTCCTGGGGTGAAGGGGTTGACTTATCAAGACTGGCTAAACAGGCGAGGCCTTTATTCATTCGAGTTTAAAAGAATGAGAGGTGATCTTATTGAAACGTAAAAGATTCTGAGGGGGCTTGACAGGGTAAATGTTGAGAAGATGTTTTTTTGTGGGGGAATCCCAAACTAGGGGACATAGTTATAGAATAAGGGGACACTCATTTAAAACTAAGATGCGAAGGAATTTCTTCCCTCATGGGGTACTGAATGTTTGGTATTCTCTACCCCAGATAGCTGTGGAGGCTAGGTCACTGAAAGTATTTGAAGAGGAGGTAGACAGATTTTTGAAATATCGGGGAGTTGAAGGCTATGAGGAGCTGGCACAAAAGAGGAGTTGAGGCTTGGGGCAGATCAGCCATGACCTTATTGAATGGCGTAGCAGTCTTGAGGGGCCGAATGGCCTATTCCTGCTCCTATTTCTTATGTTCTTATGTGTCGAGTGGTGTGCCACAGGGATCGGGTGCTGGGGCCTCAACTTTTACGATTTATATAAATGAATTAGATGAAGGGACAGAAGGTATGGTTGCTAAATTTGCTGACTACACAAAGATAGTTATGAAAATAAATTGTGTAGAGGATATAAGGAGGCTACAAAGGGACATAGCTAGGTTAAGTGAGTGGGCAAAGATCTGGCAAATGGAGTATAACATGGGCAAATGTAAAATAGTCCATTTTGGCAGAAAGAATTAAAAAGGAAGCTTATTATCTAAATGGGGAGAGATTGCAGACCATTCAAGATTCCAGAGATACTGATGCAGTCCGTGTCCACATACAGCAAGGCCTGGACAAAATTCAGGCTTGGGCTGATAAGAGACATTCGAGCCACACAAGTGCCTGGGAATGACCATCGCTAAAATGAAAAAATCTAACTCCCCTTGGGGATAGTTACTCCAGCATGATATGTTTAACGTAATGTGATTATTTCAACCCAAGAAAAGCAAGTAATAGAAAAACACAAAGTACACTTCGGAGGCGCGACACCCTGAACTGACAGGAAAAGCCAGGATCTGAACCCAAGCAATCATTACCATTTTTGTAAGGATATCAGCTTCTTCTTTCATGGCAAGCGGTCTTACACTGTGGTACAGGAACATAGTCAGCAGTTCGGACCCCAGCCATTGCTGAGTGCTACTGCCCACCGCAGGAGGCTCGGCCAAGGCTAGAATCCTGAAGGATGGATGGATGGGGTAAATAAATCTGAAAGAACAAAGGTAACAGTCAAAGTAATATCAGATTCAGTCCAGTGGAAAAAACATGTTTTAAACTTTACTCATATCAATTGCACATGCAATCGCAAAACAATAGAGTGAAACAATCTGCCGTGACTTAAATTACAGACCTTCCAAAAGTTAATTTTGGCAGCCGAGTCCAGCCCAGTTTTAATAGTCCAATCTAGTTTTTGCCAGCTATAGCTCAACATGAAACTTCAATCAAGACCAACCTTACCCGTTATACACAAATGAAATTTGGACATCCTCAATAAATTTTAAAGCAGAGGTCAAAGCCAAACTTGTGCAAAAGTCTTCATAGTTCACTTAGAAATTAAGGGCCAACCATTCAAACTGGAGAAATCAAGTGACACTATCCCATTAAGATGGCAGTCTTGGCTCTGTTGTTCGTATTCTCTTCTTTTGGTCAAAAGATTGAGGGTTGAAGGCCTGCTCCAGCAACTTGGTCACACAATCTAGGCTGACACTTAAATGCAAAACTGAAAGGGTGCTGCATGGTTGAAAGTGCTTTTGGACATGTAAAACTGCCTCAAGCAGGAGAATGACCCCTTGGCACTTTACAAAAATGAGCTGGGCAGTTCCTCCGGTATCCTGGCCAATATTTACCTCTCAACCAACATCACGAAAACAGTGGTATGCAGTTGAGAGGTAGTGTCCCTCGGAGTCCTCAACATTGACTTCAGGCCCCATGAAGCCTCATGGCATCAGGTCAAACACGGGCACAGTCCTCCCTCAGCTGATAAATCAGTACTCCTCTAGGTTGAACACCACTTGGAAGAAGCACTGAGGTTGGCAAGGGGCACACAATGCACTCAGGGTGGGGGACATTAATATCATCACAAGAGAGGCTTGATAGCACCCACTACTGGTTGAGTTGGCCAAGTTCTGAAGGACATATCTGCCAGACTGGGTTTGCAGTACGTGATGAGAGAACCAGCAAGAGTGAAAACCTACTTCAACTCACCCTCACCAACCTGCCTGTTGGAGATACATTTGTTCATGATACTAATGGTAGAAGTGATGACTGCATAGGATTTGTGGAGACAAAGTCTCTTTTCAATACCGAGGATACCCTGCATCATGTTGTGTGGCATATCACTATGCTAAATGGGATAGATTTCGAATAGCTCAAAACTGTGTATCTATGAGGTGCTGTGGGCCATCAGCAACAGCAGAATTGTATTCAACGACAATCTGTAACCTCATGGCCTGGCATATCTCCCACACAACCATTACCATCACTCCGGGGAATCAACCCTGGTTCAATGAAGAGAGAAGGGCATGCCAGGAGTAGCACCAGGAATAACAAAAAATGAGGTTCCAAACTGGTGAAGGTACAAGACAGGGCTACATGCATGCTAAACAGCAGAAGCAGCATGCGATAGATAAAACTAAGCAATCCCACAATTAATGGATTCGATCTAAATTCTGCTTAATCCGGTCATGAATGGTGGAATACAATCAAACAATTAACAGGAGGAGGAAGCTCCACAAATATCCCTATCTTCAATGATGGGGGATCCCAGCACCTCAGTGCAAAAGACAAGGCTGAAGCATTTGCTACAATCTTCAGCCAAAAGTGCCAAGTGGATGATCCATCTTGACTTCCTCCAGAGGTCCCCAGCATCACAGATGCCAGTCTTCATCAAATTCAATTCACACCATATGATACCAAGAAACCACTGAAGGCACTGAATATGGAAAAAGGTATGGCCCCTGACAACATCCCAGCAGTAGCACTGAAGACTTGTGCTCCAGAACTAGCTGCGCCTTTAACCAAACTGTTCCAGTACAACTACAACACTGGCATCTACCCAACAATGTAGAAAATTCCTCAGGTATGTCCTGTACACAAAAAAAGGACAAATCCAACCCGGCCAATTACCTGATGACTGAAAAATGTTTAGTATTCAACACTCCCTAGATACTGAAGTATTCTGTGCCTGTATACAGCAAGATGTGAACATTTTCGGGCTGATAAGTGACTCCTCAAAGCCTGTCCATCGTCTACTAAGCACAAGTCAACAGTGTAATGGAATACTGTCCACTTAACTGAATGAGTACATCTCCAACAATACTCAAGACGCTTGGCGGCATCCAGGACAAATCAGCCCTCTTGATCAGCATCCCACTCACAACCTTGAACATTTATTCCTTCCACCAATGATGCACAGTGGCAGCAATGTGTAACTTATAGAAGATGCACTGCACTAACTCACGAAGGGATCTTTGACGTGGCTTTATCACCCAGAAGCATTGTTGGTGCACTCATAACACAAGGACTTCAGCGGTTTAAGAAGGTACTCAGCAGCACCTTCTTAAGGGCCATTAGCAATGGTCAATAAATACTGGCCTAGCCAGTGACACCCACATCCCCTGAAATAATGTTTATTTAAAGTGCAAAACATGCAAGTTCAAAACGTTTATTTTTGACATAACATTTCAGTTATTGAGAAGAAAACCTTAAGACAATTTCCTCTGAAGTAGTCGTAAGGTAGGCGCTGCAAGTAGTAAAGTTTAAAAAAAGGTAGGACCCTTGGTTACGTAATTAGGAGCACATAATACAAAAATACAAAAACAAACAGTACAAGACATTAGTTTGATCATAGCGAGAGTATCGCGTAGAGATTTGGGCAGCCCCTGTAAGAAGAATATAAAAGCAATGGAAAAGATTGACAAGGATGTTACAAGGGATGACAGGTTGCAGTTGTGAAGATAGCATTTTGTTCCCATAGAACCAAGGAAGTTAAGGAAGTTAAGGATGATGAGTTTAACAAAGATAAATGATGATAGATCATTTACACTGGTTGTGAGAGGTCACACATTTGAAGTAGAAAGCAGAACAAAGAATTCTAGGGGTGATTCGAAATGATGGGTGGAATACTCCCAGCTGGGACTAAGTCCCATGGTGGGGGTGGTGACAGGGAGTGTTTCCTGCTGTGGAGGTTGATGGGAAATCCCATGGAATCTTGCATTCCTGGTGTCATTAATTATGCAGTCGGGGGTTTCTCGACATCTAGCGCAGTGGGGCTGACTGGATAGCACATGTCCCGCCATAATATCTGGGCGCCATATTTAAAAGACATCTGAACACCCAACTTACTGTCAACTCCTATTGAGATGTCAGGACAGGGAGAGGGAGGTCCAGCACCCAAGTTCACTGACGCCTCCCTGCACGTCCTCCTCGACCATATTTTTTTTATATATTCGTTCTTGGGATGTGGGCATCACTTGGGCTGGGCCAGAATTTATTGCCCATCCCTAATTGCCCTTGTTTAGAGGGCAATCAAGAGTCAACCACATTGCTGTGAGTCTGGAGCCACATGCAGGCCAGACCAGGTAAGAATGGCAGGTTTCCTTCCCTAAAGGACATTAGTGAACCAGATGGATTTTTACAACAGTTGGCAATGGTTTCATGCTCATCATTAGACTTTTCATTTTTGAATTCAAATTCTAGCATTTGTCATGCCTGGGTACCAGGGTTCCCAGAGCATTACCCCGGGTCTCTGGATTACCAATCCAGTGACAATACCACTACGCCACCAACTCTCCCTTCAGGTCAAGGTCAGGAGCAATGAGCTGATGGGAGGAGGAGGCAGAGCAGGAGAACCAACCCCTGCATGGGCACAGGTCACTGATGCTGTGAGTGCCCAGGCTGTCCACCGCAGGTCAGCCATACAATGCCGGAAAAGGATGAACGACCTCATCCACTCCGCCAGAGTAAGTAATGCTTCAGCTGCTCACATTAACCGCAACAAACTAATGAATGTACATGGGCCTCAGTGGCAACAGCATAAGGTCATGACTCAGCCCCACTGCAGTGCATCCACTCTGTGGTGGAGTGATCACTGTGCCTCCTTCACCCTTCCACATAGTCGGGGAGAATGGGCTCAGCCGCAGAGGGCACCAGCAACCTCTGCAAATGAGATGCCTCTCTGAGCCTTCTCCTTGCGTGTGGATGGGCTCAGTGCTCTGGAGGGAGCTGGCCCATAACCTCACTGGACAACTTGCAGAGCATTAATGCCATGCCAGACAATCCAGTGGATTATCTCTAAGTGTGGAAGTATGAGAAATGAACATGAAATTGCGACGTACAAATGGATGCAACATTCTATTCCTCTCAAACCCATCTTTTCTGTTGTCTTTACGCAGGATAAGTTGAGGCACAGCTGGCGAGAATGTGAGAAGACGGGAGCAGGATGCTCACACCTGAAGGTTCTCACAGAGTTTGAAGAGAGGGCATCTCTGCTGGCAGGCATGGAACGGGACCAGGCAATTGGCAATGGGGAGCTTGGGTTTGGGTCTCCACCCACTAAGGATCTATGCACGGTATAGAAACCTGAGGGCTAAGTGTGCTTCCATGTTGGAGGCAGCTCATGTTGTCATTCGCTCTCTCCTCTCTCATTTACAGGTGCCACCAGGAAGAGGCCAAGGCCCGAGCCGGAGGAATCCCCGTCAGGCCTCAGCAGAAGCCCTGGCCCGGACTGGAGTGAGGACAAGAGGAGAGATGTGCACCTGAAGAGGTATCATAGCAGGCACCTGCACCCTCTACCAGCCCAGAGACACACACCTCGGCGGGTACGAGCTCTAGCGTAGGAAGGTGGTCTGGTGGTCACTGCACGGACATACGACCGCAGCAGGAGGGGGCATGGTCGGCTGAGCTCACTGGCACTCGGAGGAGTGCTGGGGAAGAAGCATCTGCGAGGTCACAGTCTGATGATAGGCCTCTGGAATCGGCCTTCCTGACTGACAGTGGAGAATATTGGAGGCCCTCAACAAGGTGGCACATGAGTCAGAGGGGTCTGTCTGTCTGCTGGCTGAGATGTGGTGCCAACCTGTGCATGCCTCCATGAGGAGGTTGGCGGGCTCCATGGAGATCCAAGTCCAGCATATCCTGCTGGAGATACGCACAGACCTGCTCTCCACTGTGGTTCCAATGGGGAAACTTATGCAGTTGGCACGCGAGAGGGGGATGGAGTACTCTGACCTCCCTCCAGCTGCCCCTTCCCCTCAAGGTGTCAGGTCAAGACCTTCAGGCACCCAAATGGAGGAGCAGCAGCAGCTGGACACCTGGATCATCCAATCAGAAATATCAGAGGTTGTCCGGCAAATTCACTCTGTCTGTGACCCCTTCAACATCATCCTCCGTCACTGCAGGGGGAGAAGCTGGCCAACAGCAGGACAGCCAAAGAAAGCCGGGGCCCTCCAGAGGGCAGCCGCCAAAGTCATCCAAGGCAACAGGGCCAACTAGTCAGCGGGCTGCCTCCACCACTGCTGCGGGCGTTGGTGGAGAACCTAGAAGTAGCAGCAGGCTGAGGAAAATCATGAAATATTGATCACAACTGGTTGCAGGGGTGAACAATTGATTTGTCAAAATGAGGAAACTTGTGTAAATATAATCACTTTCACTTCAATAACGTCTACTGTATAGTTTCAGCGTGGTCCATAAGGCTTACCAAAGTGCCCCCCCACCCACCCACCCACCAAGACCCTTCTCTCCTGTGGACAACAGAACCGCCCCTCTCCCCGAGTGAATCTGCAGGGAGAAGGGTCTGTGGAAGGAACTTTGCGAGCCATGTGCAAGCACTCTCCCGCGCACACTGAGCCTTCATCCGGAAAAGTCTCATATCCCAGGTCCCGAGCATTGTCAGTACTGCCTGCTGGGGTTCCCATTCAGTTGTCCAACTCAGATGACCTACATCTCTGCCCACCCACTGATCCTGCTCCCATGCAGCATCTGGGGATCTCCACCACAAGGCTCTGCTTAGTTTTGACCACCAATGGTGATAATCACATTCGTTACGCACTCCGGCACCGTGTCCCCTCCCCCAGTCACCCACACCTTTCCCCCATTACCACTGACCCCTCTAACATTACTTTCGACCTCCCCATTGTTACCTTTCAACACTCTCTCTTCTCCTTTGACTATGTCCAAGTCAATGTTCACGTACCCTTCCTCCCCAAGAACCACCCTCTGTAACCATTGACCTGCCTGCCCTCCTCCTGCCCACTCCGAGTCTGTGTATTTCCAATTCCCCACCAATGACCCTCAGCGCCCCTTTATACGACATCATCGCACCCTCATCCTCCCATCCTACCAGCTACCTCTGGCCCTCTGACCTTCACCATGCTATGTCTACCCTCAGTTCGCTCCCCAGGAGTCCACAACTGAATCCACCGAGCCCTCCCTGTGAGCCCCTTCACATCTGGATACCCCCCCATGCCCCTTCACACCTGCACATAAACCCCCACCTCCCCCCAACCCTCACCACGGCCCTCTCCACCCTCCCCCTCCGTTCCATCTGCTGCTTTGCAGCATCCCTGTAATATCCTTTCCAGCATCCCCAACCACCTCTAGGCCTCCACCCCCACACCACATCTTCAGTCCTCTCCTAACCTTCTTTAACAGCGTCCCCCCCCCACCCCCCAACCCAACCCACAACAGTTCCTTGCCGCCCGACAGTGCCTCCTGCTGCCTTCCACCTGCAGCTGGACAGTCCGATCCTATGGTGAAGTCCCTGGAAGAAAGTCCGAAGGTTGAGCAAGGTTGCTGCATGGAGAGCTCCCACCTTCTGGAAACTGCTTCGCGGGGGAGCCACGTGGATGAAGCTTCACCCACCCTGTGCTGCACATGGTGCTCTAGGGTCCGGTAGCTGGAGGCCTTCACCTTCTTCTCAGATGTCCACGAGCTGACCGAAGCCTTCTTAAGATAAGTCCCGACTTTTACACGCCACGTTGATCCAGACGTGTTCCCGACCAGCCTGTTTTCCTGCTGGCATCGCGCAGAATTGGACATGGGGGAAGATTCTGGGCAGACCTTCATCTGCAACCATTAGCGGGATAAAAATCGGTTTCGCGTCGGCCTCTGGCTGGAATGACAACCCATCAAGGTGGGGAGTATCGGAAGATCCTGCTGTCATTTCACACCGGTGTGAAACCGATTTTTGGAACTCCCGCTGAATTCTCCCCCCGCCAGCCATTGAACCTGCTGACAGGGGCATGAGGGTATTCCGCCCAATGTCTTTTCACAGATGTCAATTAGTGTGTGGAATGTTCTGTCACAATAGTTGTTGAAACTGAGCCTATAGAAATTCTCTCTTGAAATAGGGAAGTATTAAGTATGCTCTAGTGAGTATGTAGGAGAGGGAGTTTACAGTAAGCAGTCCTATGGAAGGAAAAATTGGGACAGACTTGATGCGATGAAAATCCCACTTCTATGAAGAAACCTTCTATAATAATCTAAAGACACATCAAAATATACAGCCAATAACAAAAATATCCAACAAATAAAACATCCTAGATAAAAACAAAAAGCTAAAAGCTACTGCGGATGCTGGAAATCCAAAACAAAAACAAAAACAGAATTACCCGGAAAAACTCAGCAGGTCTGGCAGAATAAAATAAAAATAAAAATGGCTAAATAAAACATCCTAATGGTTTTCACCTTCATCTCACTTCTGAAAATGAGTGCACATCTCAATATATTTCTTCTACTTATTGAAAAATGACTATATATGAATAATTGTTTATGAATCCCACAAAAGCATCACAACTCTAATGCTTTCCTGATGTCCTGATATTTACGGGTCTGAAGATCAAATGAAGCCTTCCTTTAAAAACATGCTGCTCGCAAATTCTATTAACAGCCTGACAATACCACAGTCTTCAAACCTCCATGTGCCTTAGTCTGTCTGAATTCTCCATTCCTTAGCCTCTGTCATTACCTTTCCCTATCCTCTTGGTCTGAGAAGCATGCAGAAATGCAGTATGTGGTAACAAAAGTGAGATTTATTGTCTTCAAACAGCGTAATTGCATGTCTACAATGAGACAGGACCTCAATCCTCATTCAAGCAATGCAAAGGGCACCAACGAAGGCGTGAGAGGCTACCTCACCTTGTGTTTTAGTTTTATGGTATATTTTGGAATTCCTTCAATGTGCTGCCTATGTAATTCCAGCTGGAAGTCATGTCCAAACACATTCAAAACCATTAATATTAATTGAATTTCTTATAAAACAATATTATGATCTCGAAGGGCAGTGATAATTTTTAAAATGTTATTAACCTATTATTAAGCTATTAACTGAAAGGATTCCACAATATTTTATATTTGAATCAAAAATCTTTACTGTACAAGAGTTAAACAAAGCAGGCACTATGAATTTAACACTATATGTATTTTGTAAACACTTAGATTTTAAACCCAAATATCTCAACCACTTCCCCTTATGTTTTTAATTCCATCCAAGAGTCACCCTATATGTTACAGGATCTTGAGGGTTCCTTCGCTTCCCCTGAGACCAAACCAAGGTATGTCAGAGCTTTCAGAAATTCACTTTGATTCGCTTCCATGGTTCTGCTTTTCTCCGAAGAATGAGATTTCTTGGGGTCCTTCCACTAGCATTCAGCCAGGTGACCTTCTAATTCTCTTCAAGTACCTCACAGTTACAGACACTCAGGCTCAAGCATGGGTTTCACCATCTTCTTGCTTAGTGGTCTACAGATGCTGGCAGCTTTCTCTCTCTCTCTGTTTCCAAATGTAAACTGCTTGCATCTGTGAGAAAACACACAGATAAACCCAACACTAAAGGATATCTCCCCTGCAACCTATTTCCATAGCTACATGGCACACTTGGGATGTCCCAGATTTCAACTAATTAACTTCACCTTCCCAGACATCAAACTTGTCCTTTGATCTGAAAAGTATATGCATACTTTAAGACCTTCCCTTGTTGACCAGTTGTTTTTGCAACCTTTCTTTGATCTGAGAAATGACATGAATAATTTCTTTCTCTAATGGGGTCAACTGCAATCTTAGCAGTCACTAGCTTCATTCCTAAACTAAGGGAGAAGCACCAGTTGTTTATTTTCACACCTCTAATTATCTGAGGGGTGTTTTAATCATGAAATCAAATATTTTCACAACAACATATACTTTTATATTTCTGGGATATACTTTCATGTACAATAGAGTTATAGAGAGTGTTGCATGATTGATATGGTTCCTGAAAGTGGCTCTACCAGACAGAGTGTCCCAGCTTCCTCTTTGTGTGACAGGTATGTAAAGCACTAGAGGAGTACTCAATAACAAAATAAGTCAATTTTGAGCAGCTGAAAACATTCAAATAACAACACATGAATTCGAAAGGTCATAAATAGAAGAAAAAAATGCAGCTGTTCATTTTGTTGATGTTACCTCAGAGCAATTAATAAAGTTAGAAAACAGGAAAACAAAAGAAAAAAACAGGACACACATGGAACAGGGAGTTGGCTATTAAAACAGTGGCTTTGACAAGATGGAGGAGCAGGTCAAACCTTGAAAATATACTCTGTCAGTACAAGCACACTGAAACAAACTCACAAAGAAGCTGGCTGAAGGGTAGAAACAGCAGGCACCTGTTGAAGGAGTTATGTGGACTGCCCTAGGGATTAGTATTAGAACTTTTAATAAAACTATTATTTTAGATTTACATGAATGATTGGGATTCAGAAAGCCCATACAAAATGGTTATACTTACAGAAGATAAAATATTTGTGGAATCGGAGAAGGAAGCTCAGAAAGTAGGCAGAACAATGGCAGATTAAGTTAAATGCAGACAATTGTGAAGTACTGCACATAGGAGGGAGAAATGGACAATACATGTATTGCATGAAGGCTGCTGAAATAGTGAAGGGCAATGCTGAAAAAGATTTTACAATAGGATTGATACTCAACATGTCCAACCACTGAAAAATGGCAATCAACAAAGCCAACAGAATGTTGAGTTACATCACCAAAAGAGTATAGCAGAGCTCAGAAAATGTACGATTCTCTGGTTGGACCACACCTTTAGTAGCTTATCCAGCTCAGGTTACCAACATTCAAGCACTGGCAGCAGTTGAGTGCGAACTATATTACCAGAGGGTTGAGGGATTAGGAAAGGTTGCTTACACTGGGATGATCAGCCTTAAAACAAGGCATCTAAGGTAATCTTAGAGGTGTACAAGACAACAAGCAGTATGGAAATGGTAAATCGTGAGAATTATCTCAAATTAAATCGAAAGAATAGGGCAAAGAAATGCAGATTCAAATTAGTAAAAGGCTAATTTGTCAGTAAGCTCTCCTTCATTAGGATGGGTTCTGACATACAGTAAAGTGGGAGAAAGCCTAAGAATTATTTAAGATACAGTTGGCTGGCACAGTGAAGAAGAATGTCAGGTCCTTCTGGATGAATGAACTAAAACAGGCAATGCGAGCTTCCTTTTTGGTTTTTTGAGTATTTCTGAAAAAAGATACTTTATCAAAGATTTTCATCTTGCACTCAAAATCTCAAAACTTTGAGCAACAGATGAAGGTCTTTCATGCTGCTCCTGTGCAGTAGCAACACAAATGGTATTCATCACTAACAGGATTCTGCCGTCTAGCCAAAAAGGCGTTCTGCCTATCAGACAAATGGGTAATGTACTGAATTTCAGTGCTGATGTGATGCTAGGTTTACAGGCTGTATGTCCCAAAGACTGTTGGATCATATCAAACAGTATGCCCCTTCAACAGTTTGCAATGGGCAAGGTACAGACCACACCCAACCAGCCCGTGCTTGCAAAACTTCAAAACACAGTGTCCAACATTAGATCTGGTTTCATGATTGGACAACATTTGCTAAGCAATCTTGAGTATGCTAAGAATTATGCTGACAACCAATTCAAGATTATCTGTCAGGCTCGCAGTATGGCACACTTACACGGGCTAGAAGCTACATATATTAATTGCACCTGTTTCAACTAAACAAAATTGGTGACAGCCATTCTCTGGTTCATTCCCCTAGACAATGCCTTGACCAGAGTCAACCTGCCCGGTTTGAATTTAAACAAAATTTGGCAGTTAACTGTCAGTTATCAGTTAGCTGGTGCATTCTCCATGGCAATGCCTCTACCGATCAGAGTCCACTTGCCAACCAATCAGGATTCCCTTCTCATGAAGTATAAATTGTGCCCTTCACATTTGGCATTCTTGCAAATTGCCCTGCTGAGTGCAAGAATGTCTTTTTTCAGCAAAACTCAAGTTCTGTACTACCAAGCGGTTATTTTTCATGCTTATGTTGTAATCTGGTGAAACCAAACAATCCCCTCAAAAATCAGAAAGACAAAGTACAGCGAGGCAGGGCTGCAGGGAAGTAATATATAACATTAATTCTTATTTATTATTACCTGCTGTCAGTAATGGAGTTCCACAGTATCAAAGTGCTTTGACTTCCTACATAACCACACTCTACATTATCCTTCTGCTCTGCACTCTATTAATAAATATTTCATTTTTTTTTCTTAACTCAGCACTTTTTCCATGGTAACAGCTCTTCTAGAACAATTACTGCATCAGCTCCTGTACCAGCAGCCAGGGATCATGTGCATCTTATCTTCACACATAATGAGTCCTGGTTCATTAATATATAAATGCTACCAAAAGTTAAGATAGTTTTTTCTTATAATATCTATGCACACCAGATGTCCTATGAAGTTGATCATAGCGCCCTGAAGAAAACAATGTTTTGTAACAACAGGGGTGTTATGCCACATAGTTCAATTAGAGCCACTGATTTGCAGGGACTGAGTAAGACACATTGCACATTTATTGCATGGTATTCAGGGATTTTAACGAATGTTTTCCAAATAAATTTACATAATAAATGAAACCATTATTCACTATTTCTTGATCTTTACATATTTTTTGTCCAGCACCTTTCTTGAAGTACAGGATAAAAAGCAATACAGTCAGTGAGATGCGTTATGCTGCAACTATGTTGGGGCATTTGGCATCGTGCATAGGAGGGACATCAGCAACATCAGGGGCACAGTTACAATTTAGCAGCTTTCAGGGGTGTTCTTGACTTTCTGCACAATTGGCGGGGGTGTGGGATCCCATGCAGCAGCAGGACAGCGTGGGCTCTGGGGTTTAGCAGCATGGGCGGGGAGACTTGAGATGTGATGGGGGTGATCATGGCATTTGGCAGCACCTGCAGTATATCTGGGGTATGGAAGTTCTTTGGGGGAGGTTCTGAGATTTGATGAAAGTAAAACAGTCCCACAGGCTAGACAGGCAGCAGCCTTACTCAGTCATAGACAACTTGATTGGCACCCTATCCACCACCTTCAACATTCACTCCCTCCACCACCAACGCACAGTAGCAGCAGTGTGTACAAGATGCACTGCAGCAACTCACCAAGGCTCCTTCAACAGCACCTTCCAAACCTGCGACCTCCACCAGCTAGAAGGACAACACATGGGAACCCCACCAAGTCCCCTCCAAGTCACTCACCATTCTGACGGAAATATATCACTGTTCCTTCGCTGTCATCAGCTTAAAATCCTGGAACTCCCTTCCTAACAAACATCGCATGGACTGCAGCAGATCAAGGCAGCAGCTCACCACCATCTTCTCAAGGGCCACTAGGGATGGGCAACAAATGCTGGCCACATCCTGTGAAAGAATAAATTTCTAAAAAAGGAGCCCTGAATCTTCCAAGTACTCAGGAGTGGAAGGCTGTGATGGGGAGATGGAGACATGGCAGAATTGGGAGGGATGGAATGTGGAGTATTCACTCATTGGGGATTCCTAGGGTACAACAGCCCTGGGGAGCAGGATCTCGGGCTGGGACGGCCCTGGGGAGCAGGATCTCGGGCTGGGACGGCCCTGGGGAGCAGGATCTCGGGCTGGGACGGCCCTGGGGAGCAGGATCTCGGGCTGGGACGGCCCTGGGGAGCAGGATCTCGGGCTGGGACGGCCCTGGGGAGCAGGATCTCGGGCTGGGACGGCCCTGGGGAGCAGGATCTCGGGCTGGGACGGCCCTGGGGAGCAGGATCTTGGGGTCCTACAGCCCTGGAAAGGGACTTATGAAGCTCTTCAAGGTTCTTGTTGCTCTTTAATATATTATTTAGAAACTCAAAATAAATAAGAAATCATGTTGCATCATGATGAAAAGTATGTGTGTGTGGATACACCAAGGCTCTAGTATTATGCAATGAAAAAGTGTTAATTGCTCCCCTGCAGCAATGTTCTCACCCATCGCCCCACCGGAACAATTTTCTTCTGCCCTCCCCTGCCCCCAAATCACCCAACCCACCAGGTTGCAGCAGTTTGCTTCCTTTCTCCCCCATCTCCTCCCTCTTCCCTCTCCACTATCTCGCTCTCCCCCCTGCAGCTCTCTCTCGCCTCCCTCCTCTCCCTCTCGCCCCCACTCTCTCTCTCCCCAACCCTGCCTTCCCCTGCCACCCCCATTCTCCAAACTGGACAGCTCAGTTTGCAGGGCCGGCCAGAACCGCAAGTGACAGTGAGACCGATGGGGTGTGGAGAGAGTTGTTCGGGGGTGGGGAGTGAAGAGAGTTCTTGGTGGGGGAGGCTGGATAGAGTTGTTGGCGGGGGATGGTGAAGAGAGTTGTTGGGGGGTTGGGGGGAGGGTGGAGAGTTGTTGGGGGGGGGACGATGAAGAGAGTTGTTGGGGGGAGGGCGGAGAGAGTTGTTGGGGGGTTGGGGGGAGGGTGGAGAGAGTTGTTGGGCAGTTGGGGGCAGGGTGGAGAGAGTTGTTGAGGGGGGGATGGTGAAGAGAGTTGTTGGGGGGTTGGGGGGAGGGTGGAGAGTGTTGTTGGGGGGTTGGGGGGAGGATGGAGAGAGTTGTTGGGGGGGTTGGGGGGAGGGTGGAGAGAGTTGTTGGGGGGTTGGGGGAGGGTGGAGAGAGTTGTTGGGGGGTTGGGGGAGGGTGGAGAGTGTTGTTGGGGGATTGGGGGAGGGTGGAGAGAGTTGTTGGGGGGTTGGGGGGAGGGTGGAGAGAGTTGTTGGGGGGTTGGGGGGGGAGGGTGGAGAGAGTTGTTGGGGGGTTGGGGGAGGGTGGAGAGAGTTGTTGGGGGGTTGTGGGGAGGGTGGAGAGAGTTGTTGGGGGGTTGGGGGGGGAGGGTGGAGAGAGCTGTTGGGGGGAGGGTGGAGAGAGTTGTTGGGGGGTTGGGAGGAGGGTGGAGAGAGCTGTTGGGGGGAGGGTGGAGAGAGTTGTTGGGGGGAGGGTGGAGAGTGTTGTTGGGGGGTTGGGGGGAGGGTGGAGAGAGTTGTTGGGGGGAGGGTGGAGAGAGTTGTTGGGGGGTTGGGGGGAGGGTGGAGAGAGTTGTTGGGGGTTGGGGGGAGGGTGGAGAGTGCTGTTGGAGGGTTGGGGGAGGGTGGAGAGAGTTGTTGGGGGGTTGGGAGGAGGGTGGAGAGAGTTGTTGGGGGTTGGGGGGAGGGTGGAGAGTGTTGTTGGGGGGTTGGGGGGAGGGTGGAGAGAGTTGTTGGGGGGAGGGTGGAGAGAGTTGTTGGGCGGTTGGGGGGAGGGTGGAGAGAGTTGTTGGGGGGTTGGGGGGAGGGTAGAAAGAGTTGTTGGGGGGTTGGGAGGAGGGTGGAGAGAGCTGTTGGGGGGAGAGAGTTGTTGAAGGGGGCCAGAGTTTGGCAGCGGCAGGGCTCGAGTCCCAGAGATCGGAAGGGGAGGGGCTGGGGTGACACAGTTTAGACAGAGTCTGGGGGGTTGGGGGGTGGAGTTTAGGCCCTCAGACTGAGGAAGGGGTGGGGTTGGAGGGGGTGGGGAGGGAAGAGGGTTTAGTCCCTGAGGCTGGGGTGGGTGGGGGTGGGCAGGGGAGAGTTTGCAACCTGAGACCAGGGGGATGGGGGGTGCAGGTAAGAATTTAGACCTTGAGACTAAAATGAATTAAGAACTGATGGGGATCTGGTGGTGCTGTCAAGCATGTACTGTATGGTGGAAAGATTTCTTGGACTGAACGAGGGAACTGAATAAATTCAGATATTATTTAAGTAATTAATTTGCTTGTATTTTTCAATACAGGCTGCTGAGCACAGTTGCCATCTTTGAGCGCATTTGATGTCAAAGGTGACCAAACACTGCTGACTGCATGCAAGACTTATTCCAAATGAGGACCTTTGATGTCAAATGATTGCTGATAATTTCTGAGTGTATTTGAATGCATAAATGATGTCAAAATTTTTGGGTAGGGATAGGCCAGTTAGACTGACATCAGTAGTTGGGAAAATACAATAATCTATTATTAGGGACACAGTAACAGAGCACTTAGAGAAACATGATATGATTTAGGCAGTCTTTTTGAGGTTGTAACTGGTAATGTAGATAAGGGGAACTAGTGGGGCATTCTGAAAGCCTTAAATAAGGTACTACACAGGAGGTTATTGTACAAAGTTCAGATTAGCATGGGTTGAGGATTGGGTAAAGGAAAAAAAGAGAAAATAGAAACTTCGGGTTGGCTGTCACGAGTGGGATATCAGTGCTTGTGCCTCAGCTATTTACAACCTATATCAATGACTTAGAGCATGGGACAGAGTGCAACATATTCAAGACAATGATGTGATGATTAAACTACTCAGTATTGCCAAAAAAAAAAATCCAAGTTTGCTGACAATACAAAGTTAGGTCAGAAAGTAAACTATGAAGAGGATACAAAGAGGCTGCAAAGGGATAGTGGGCAAGTGAGTGGGCAACACCATGCCAGGTGAAATATAATGAGAGGCAGTGTGAAGTAATTCACTTTGGTAGCAAAATAGAAAAACAAAATATTTTATAAAAAGTGACAGACTGGGAAATGTTGGTGTTCAGAGGGACTGGAGTGTCATTGTACAAAAATTATAGCAAGTTAACATGCAAAGTACAGCAAATAATTTGGAACGTACATGGTATTTTAGACCTTGTTACAAAGGGATTGGAAGATAAGAGTGAACAAGTCTTAATGCAATTGCATAGGGCCATGCTAAGACCACACCCGGAGTAGTGTGTACAGTTTTGATCTCCTTACTGAAGAATGTATATACTGTACTTGCCTTGGAGGGAGCGCAAAAAAGGTTCACTAGAGTGATTCCTGCAATGAGGATTGTCTAATGAGGACAAATTGAGTAGACTAGGCCTATGTACCCTCGAATCTAGAAGAACGAGAGGTGATCTGATTAAAACATATAACATTTTTAAGGGACTTGACAGGGTAGATGCTGGGAAGATGTTTCCCCTGGCTGGCGAGTCTACAACTTGGGACACAGTCTCAAAAGAAGGGGTCGGCCATTTAGGACTGAGATGAGGGGAAATTTCTTCACTCAAAGGGTTGTGAAACTTCGGAATTCTTTACACCAGGAAACAGTGGATACTCAGCTGTTGAGTATATTCCAGCCACAGATCGATAAATACTTGGGTACTAAGGGGCTTAAGTATAAGGATAGTGCAGGAAGGTGAAATTGAGGTGGAAAGAGTCATGATCATGTTCAAAGGGCCAAATTACGTAATTCTTAAGTATCTTATACACTAGAGTGAGACCAATACCAATACCAATGGAGCCATACACCAGGTACCAGAGAGTGACCGCTGCCAGGGAGCCATACGCCAGGTGCCAGAGAGTGACCGCTGCCAGGGAGCCATACACCAGGTACCAGAGAGTGACCACTGCCAGGGAGCCATTCACCAGGTGCCAGAGAGTGACCGCTGCCAGGGAGCCATGCACCAGGTGCCAGAGAGTGACCGCTGCCAGGGAGCCATGCACCAGGTACCAGAGAGTGACCGCTGCCAGGGAGCCATACACCAGGTGCCAGAGAGTGACCGCTGCCAGGGAGCCATGCACCAGGTGCCAGAGAGTGACTGCTGCCAGGGAGCCATACACCAGGTACCAGAGAGTGACCGCTGCCAGGGAGCCATACACCAGGTACCAGAGAGTGACCGCTGCCAGGGAGCCATACACCAGGTACCAGAAAGTGACCGCTGCCAGGGAGCCATACACCAGGTACCAGAGAGTGACTGCTGCCAGGGAGCCATACACCAGGTACCAGAGAGTGACCGCTGCCAGGGAGCCATACACCAGGTGCCAGAGAGTGACTGCTGCCAGGGAGCCATGCACCAGGTGCCAGAGAGTGACCGCTGGCAGGGAGCCATACACCAGGTACCAGAGAGTGACCGCTGCCAGGGAGCCATACACCAGGTACCAGAGAGTGACTGCTGCCAGGGAGCCATACACCAGGTGCCAGAGAGTGACCGCTGCCAGGGAGCCATACACCAGGTACCAGAGAGTGACCGCTGCCAGGGAGCCATGCACCAGGTACCAGAGAGTGACCACTGCCAGGGAGCCATACACCAGGTACCAGAGAGTGACCGCTGCCAGGGAGCCATACACCAGGTACCAGAGAGTGACCGCTGCCAGGGAGCCATACACCAGGTACCAGAGAGTGACCGCTGCCAGGGAGCCATACGCCAGGTGCCAGAGAGTGACCGCTGCCAGGGAGCCATGCACCAGGTACCAGAGAGTGACCGCTGCCAGGGAGCCATATACCAGCTGCCAGAGAGTGACCGCTGCCAGGGAGCCATGCACCAGGTACCAGAGAGTGACCGCTGCCAGGGAGCCATACACCAGGTGCCAGAGAGTGACCGCTGCCAGGGAGCCATACACCAGGTGCCAGTTTATGCACTAGACACCAGAAGGTGAGCTATGCGCATGAAACCATATACATCAGGAAGAAGTGAATGTTTTCAGGAGAGTCATGGAAAGAGAAAAAAAGATATGGGAAGGAAAAATTGCTGCCATTTAAATACTTCAAAACACAATTTTAAAAAAACCCTGTCCAAATTCCTTCCGATTGCATGTAATGCATTTGGCTTTAGATTTTTGCAACAGCTAATGAATTCCATTTTTATCCTGATCATATGATAGAAAAAATCCTGCCACATCACCTTAAAATAACAAGGAATTGTTATATTGAGCTTGACAAATGAAGTTATTTTTGTGTTAAACATAGTAACTGGGTTACTTATGAGTTCAATGTCAAATCACACATTCTGTGCGAGAAAACATGTCAGATTGGAGCACGTATATTTTTAGAGATGTAAGCCTCTGCTTCGCTGAGCCATCATCCTCTCATCAGCAGATATAAATATTTCTATCATCCCACAAAACATTATCCTGGTCTGGTTCCTTGTCTACCATTCCATTAAAAATAATAAATTCAACCAAAGAAAATGCGTAAGCCAATTTAAGTAACAAAGTTAGTATAGCAGAAAATTAATCCCTGGGTGTAATCCTCCTCTTTTTCTTAGTCATCACCCAGGAGCTCTGAAGCATAGCAATTCAGAATCAGGAGTTTAAAGATATGTTTTGATTTTAAAATCAGCCTGGAATTAGAAGCAGCTGTTCCCTAAGGTCAAAGATTCTTATTAAATGCTAGAATAACAGTGAATTTAAATGGTGTAGGAGTAAGTGTACCAGGTTGAAGAGCCGTGTATTTCCTTAATATAAAATATATATTCACAGATCAGTACTTGTTCTGCATTGGCTATGCAAGGCCAGGCTTTGAACCAGTGGAAACTTCCATTAAACTTCCATGATAAAGTATCAGTCAACTGACTGTAGGGAGATAATGCGGGATGAATAGGCTTTGCTATCAACACACTGGAAGGAGATAAAGTGCAAGGCCATAATTGAAAACCGTGGTTTCTCATTGGTGAACTATAAGATCTCATTGCACAGATTTGCTCAAGTGACAATGCGTTGATATAATGGCTTTACTTCAGGGCATGGTTACACACATAAAGGTACAGGTACTGGGGGTCCTGAGGGGACTTTTATGGCCTTACTGAGGCTAACATAAGCAATCTAATGACAACATGGTTTTGACTTTCTGAAGGGAGCCCCTGGTATATGAGTTATAATCGATACCTGTATCTGATTGGCACTGCATACGAAGGGTTGCATTCTATTGTCTCAATGATTAAAATAAAGAATTGAAATTGGCCTTTCAATGTTTCCTGTTCCTCAAGCCTGTATTTGGGCAATTGGGGTATGTGTCAATATCCTATGTAAACCTAACAAATAGTGCTCACTGTTGTTAATGTGTAAATCGTTCAGTAATTTGTGACGAGCAAGTGATACCCCATGATTTACGAATCGCCATAAATTGCTGGACAATTTGTGCCACTCCATTGCCAGCCTCTACTGGTGGCAGCTTGCCCTCAATCTCCCCTGAGATTTTTTATCGGAGTAAAAATATTTATTGAATTGCACGGATATCTTTGTAGGAAACCGTTACAATTGTTATGCAATGCTCCCAGCATTGGAAGCAATCCTGGGCCACAGATCTGCACATTCCTTGGCAACAGGGCCTGTGATCGCAGAGCCTTTCATTTCTCCTTTGTTATTTACTATCACCCCTGCACTGTCTTCAAAGTATAGGAAGACTCCGTCTTTTCTCCGGTATGCTTTCCGCTGCCGTATCACTACTGCTGGGTGCACCTTTTTCCTGAGCTCTGGTTTGCCTTTCTTTACAGTTGCCATGACCATGTCACCAACACCAGCAGCTGGTAGTCTGTTCAAACGTCCCTTGATCCCTTTGACAGAGATGATGTACAGGTTCTTGGCACCTGTGTTATCGGCGCAGTTGATCAGAGCCCCCACGGGGAGACCGAGGGAGATGCGAAATTTCACTCCGGACGAACCACCACATCCTCTCTTAGACATTGTGATTCAGGGAAAGAGAGTGAGCGCATTTGAGTTTCATGAAGTTGCTGGATTTGTACATTAATTGCTCATTAAACCCTCTTACAGAAAGTTTTGGCTGGTACTCAACAACATAAGGACTCTTTGAATGAGGAAACCAATGTTCTTGCACTGCCTCTCAACCTTTCCATCCCAGAAGGGAAACAACAAACCATGGGATGTCTTTCCCTCTTTTCTTTCAGACAGATTGTTAGTCCCAAAGTTCACCAGCCCCAAATGTCCTGCTACCCTTGCACTTGCAGTAGCTATAGCTCAAAAACTTTTCAAGCTGAAGGGTGAGGGGTAACAATCTAATTAATGAGGTGAGCTACGAGATGCTCCAAACCAGCAAATTCGAGGCCAGTATAGTTTCAACCCAGCAAGTTTAGCAAATTCATTGATTGTCAGGTGAGTTTCTTTCACAGCCAATTTAAGACTAGGATTTCCTTCGCTTCCTCCCCACCACTACTATTTCACTGTACTCTTTAATTTTGACAACAGCTCTGAGACCTTCAGATGATGTGGGATTACAATAATAGCAGAAATATTGTTCTTGCCTTACTTGATGAGATCTTATTTTTATCCTTGTGTGGTTATTTAAAACGTGAACATCAACTGTATCCTGTACAATAGTTCACTGATGCAAAATGGCTAACCCAACCATGAACCTCAGATCCCTGTTACCAAACAAGCAGAACTACACACTTAAAAGCTACAATAAGAAACAGGCCACTTGGCCCCACCCTACATGCAAGCAAATCATTCAAACACATTTACCACATTGTTTGTACCAGCCATGTTTCAGTGAGTAGCACTCTTGCCTCAGAGTCAGAAACCAGGGGTTCAAGTTCCTTCCAGAGACTTAAGCCTCTATGTTAGGCTGACACACTAGTGTAGAACTGAATGAGTCAGAGGTGCTGTCTTTCAGATAATACATGATTCATCGAAACTCTCAGGTAGACATGGCACTATTTTGAAGACCAGCAGGGGAGTTTACGCCACGTTGTAATCAATATTTATCTCTCAACCAGTATCACTAAACCAGATTCTCTAGTCATTATCACACTGTTGTTTGTGGGAGATTGTTGTGTGCAAATTGGCTGCTGTGTTTCCTACATTATAAGTGACTACTCTTCAAAATTACTTCACTGGCTGTAAAGCACATTGGGAGGTCCTGAGATCATGAGAGGTGCTACGTAAATTGCAAGTCTTTTTTTTATTTCTGTCCCCATATCTTCTTATCCTCCTTTGCTTCACTCACCCATCTAATCAGACTTTAAATGCTGGCATAGTTCCTGCTCCAGCCAGTAACTCTGGAAATAAATTTCACAACCTGACTCATTTACTGGATGAAAGTTGTCTTATGCATGGTTGTAAAACTGAACTTTAAAATAATGGAATAATCCATCACACAGTGTATTTATCAATAAAATGAACCAAAGGAATAAGGACATTTTGTAGGCTGATATTTAGGCACCATCGGAATTCTACTAGCAAAATACCATCTATTTTGCTGAACTGATTCATTATAAAAAAAATACTGCAGAGAAGATTTAGTGTGTTTCGTGCCGCTAAGTACACCAATGACAGGTGACATCACAAGAAAATGGGTCACTTTTCTGATTTGGAAGACCAGACCTCTCCATTCTAAACATTTGTATTTCAACATGTGGAAGGCTAAAATCACACAACACTTAACAACAGTAATCACAGGCACCTGATAGCCAGTTCCTGCTTGATATGGCTTTGATTACAATGGTCATAAAAAAACATTTTTTTAATAAGTTTTTAATCTTTGGCCAAATCTTGCCAGACAAAAAGTAATTTATGCCATGTTTACATGAAGAGGGAGTTTAAAGTGCTTAAACTTATGTCTAATCTTCTGCTAAATTTGTGCCAGTACCTCTGTTGAAGATCTTCATCAGAAAGACAAAGCACCTTTTTCAGTTCTTGATATCGATCTGCCCTGAGTAACCGGGAACCATCATACAGTGTCAATTCTCTGTCATGAATAAGCCTATTAAAGAAAATCAGGTCAATAAATCCATTTGCAGCACCTGCACAGACAATAGCAAAAATTGGTCTGCTTTACATTATCACCTATTGTCATGGAGGAGAATTTGTTTCCACTGGCAGGGGGGTCAGCAATCAGGTTTAATGTAATTGGCAAAAGAATCAGAACGGAGATGAAGAGAATATTTTCTTTTTTTTAGTGTAGCAAATTGCTATTTTCTGGAATGCACTGCTTTAAAGGGCAATGGAAGCAGATTCAATCACACCCATAAAAAAGGGAATTAGATAGCTACTTGGAAAATGAAACATTCCTTACCAGGAAATTTTGACATAATTCTGCGTTCAACAGCATTTGTATACACTCATTTTTGATCATCTGAATTCAAAAACCTTGCCTCTCCGTTCAACTTGACATCAAAAGTAATCAAGAAGCTTGCTTGTGAGGAAAAACTATTAAGTTCTAGTAATCACAGCAAAACTGTCTTAAGCGTCAGGCATCAGTTTTTTCTGAAGTTCCAGCTGATGCAGTATATGCATGCAGTGCATAGATTGTTTAACATTAGGTCAATGAGAGCAACTTCCTCACATTATTTTCTAATTTCCTCTTCTGATTTACTTCTGAATGCAAAAACCAACCAACATTTACATAAAAATGTATCAATGTAATCTGAATATACTCATATTACATAGTTTTACATGTTACATTATACACTATGTAGAGAACATGAACAGGTCTATGCCAGTGTTTATGGCCCATAGTCTCCTCCACCTCTACTTTATTTATCCCATCAATATATCTTTTTATTTCCCGCACCCTCGTGTACTTATCTAGCTTTCCTTTAAATGCATTGAATCATTCTATGTCATAGCAAGCTTTATATCCTCTCTTGTAGTTGTTATTGGATTTTTCAGTGAATAGGTAAATATTGATTGTCCCAAGCTTCGGAATCACTGGCAAGTGGAAATATCTTTTCGACATCTAACCTATCAAACACTATCATTTTAAAGACCTCTATCAGGTCATCACTCACCATTTACTCCAGACAAGAAAAAAAAAGACTGTTGTCATACCCATGCAATATGGACTCATGGACTTATGGAATATAAATTTGAAATGGACACTTTAAAACAAAATGGAGTTGAGGGATCAGGTGACCTTTTCTTTCCAGTCAATGCGCATGGAATTACACAAGGCCCTTGAGCTAATCTTTATGTCTGGACAAGTCATTAAAATACAAATGAACTTTCAGGCTATATCTTTGAGAAGTTATTGAAATGCAACAAACCTTTCTTGCAGTTAATGAATGCTCTTCTCTAAATAATTAAAGAAACTGTTTCCACAATACTGCATGCAAACTTTTCAGCTTCAAGGTTGAAATTTAAAGAACGGACATGAAAAAAATCCTATTCCATCACAATGGTATGTGAATAGAAACTCGGGCCCCATTGTTTGGCAATGGCTGAGTCGTCAAAAAACCTTTGGGAGGACAATGGACAGAAACACTTTGGTCACACGACAGAGCTAAGTTTCAGAAAAGGATACTTAATATTTTTAGAGTAACAAAAGGAAAACAGTCCAGACCAGCGAAGGAACAAGACCCTGCCTAAGAATCATCAGAAGGCAGAGTATTTAGGTTGGCCTTTACCCCTCTAATTGAGGAACCAAACCAGGGTTTCACTACAGTGCTTTGATTCCATCTCAACTAAATCACAGTGAATTTGTCATCCTAAACCTCCAGCCTCTATTCTTCAGTGGACCAAAAAGAAATTACAGACCTGCAACGTTTCAAGACTTCATCCCGGGAAAGGCGAGCGTGACAGAGAACTTTCAATTTTTCAAGACCCAAGTGCATTCTATCTTTTGTAATCACAATCTTTTTCGCAGAGAGGAAGAGAGAAAGAGAGAGTGTGTGAGAGAGTGAGTGAGAGAGAGAGAGAGAGAGAGAGAGAGTGAGTGAGAGAAGTGAGTGGATGAGTGAGGTGAGCGGCTGAGTGAGGTGAGTGGCTGAGGTGAGTGTGGTGAGGTGAGTGAGGTGAGTGAGTGAGGTGAGTGAATTGAGTGGAGAGTGAGGTGAGTGAATTGAGTGGAGAGTGGGTGAGTGAGGTGGGTGAGTGAGGTGGGTGAGTGAGGTGGGTGAGTGAGGTGGGTGAGTGAGGTGGGTGAGTGAGTGAGGTGGGTGAGTGAGTGAGGTGGGTGAGTGAGTGAGGTGGGTGAGTGAGTGAGGTGGGTGAGTGAGTGAGGTGGGTGAGTGAGTGAGGTGGGTGAGTGAGTGAGGTGGGTGAGTGAGTGAGGTGGGTGAGTGAGTGAGGTGGGTGAGTGAGTGAGGTGGGTGAGTGAGTGAGGTGGGTGAGTGAGTGAGTGAGGTGGGTGAGTGAGTGAGTGAGGTGGGTGAGTGAGTGAGGTGGGTGAGTGAGTGAAGTGGGTGAGTGAGGTGGGTGAGTGAGGTGGGTGAGTGAGGTGGGTGAGTGAGGTGGGTGAGTGGAGTGAAGTGAGTGGCTGAGTGAGGTGAGTGGAGTGAAGTGAGTGAATTGAGTGAGGTGAGCGAAGTGAACGGAGTGAGGAGTGAGTGGGTGAGTGAGGTGAGTGATGTGAGTGGAGAGTGAGGTGAGTGGAGAGTGAGGTGAGTGGAGAGTGAGGTGAGCGGAGAGTGAGGTGAGCGGAGAGTGAGGTGAGCGGAGAGTGAGGTGAGCGGAGAGTGAGGTGAGCGGAGAGTGAGGTGAGCGGAGAGTGAGGTGAGCGGAGAGTGAGGTGAGTGGAGAGCGAGGTGAGTGGAGAGCGAGGTGAGTGGAGAGTGAGGTGAGTGGAGAGCGAGGTGAGTGGATGAGTGAGGTGAGTGGAGTGAGGTGAGTGAGGTAAGTGAGGTGAGTGAAGTGAGTGGCTGAGTGAGATGAGTGTGGTGAGTGATGTGAGTGGAGAGTGAGGTGAGTGGAGAGTGAGGTGAGTGGAGTGAGGTGAGTGGGTGAATGGGGTGAGTAGGTTGAGTGAGTTGGTGAGTGAGGTGAGCGAGGTGTGAAATGAGTGAAGTGAGTGAGTGAGTGGGTGAGTTGGTGAGTGAGTTGGTGAGCAAGGTGTGAAGTGAGTGAGGTGAGTGAGGTCAGTAAGGTGAGTGAGTGGGTGGGTGAATGGGGTGAGTAGGTTGAGTGAGGTGAGTGAGTGAGTGGGTGGGTGAGTTGGTGAGTGAGGTGAGCGAGGTGTGAAGTGAGTGAGTGAGGTGAGTGAGTGAGTGGGTGAATGGGGTGAGCAGGTTGAGTGAGTGGGTGGGTGAGTTGGTGAGTGAGTTGGTGAGTGAGGTGTGAAGTGAGTGAAGTGAGTGAGGTGAGTGAGATGAGTGTATGTGTTGAATAATAAACATTTATCTTTCTTTTTAAAGCCTCTCATTTGTCTGTTCTTGACAGTTAAAGCACTCAAGGGATGAAAGCACCTTTTCTTTCAAAGAAACATCTGTCTTCGGTTCATTGAGTGGTGAGAAAAGAGGGAACCATCCCTATCATCTCTCCCCAACTGTAACAAGTTTAAACATTCCTGATAATTATAGTCTCCTAATTCTTCTTTCATCCATGAAAAATTTTTTGTGCCCTCTCCACATGATGCTCCAAACATCATGTCTGTCATGACCAGCAGTTCCTAACTATCAAAATCACCTCATATATGTTAACCCCATCCCTTCTGCTAACCCCACCTCTCGCTGTGTATTCACTATATACCCTCTGACTCTCCCCCTCTCTGACAGTGAACGATCTGTGCTCCCCTTACACCCTCACCTCAACAAATTTCAGGCTCGGCGCGATATTTAACTCTTCTTCAGTCTCCTTCACCTCAGCTTCCTTGGGCAGTAGTCCTCTCGGCATCCAACAAACCCTTTCACCCAACATTCTCCCTCCACCTGGGCCCCTCCCTCTGGCCGCTTACCTGCTCTTGCTCTTTTCATTGAGAACTGTCAGTGTGACATTGGCCATCTTAATTTCTCTGCTCCCTTCACCCACTCTAATCCGTGTTCCTCTGAACTTGTTGCACTCCATTTCTCCAATCCGCCATTGTTATCAAACCTGCTGACAAGGGTAGTGCTGTTGTTGTCTAGCACACCAACCTCTACCTTGCACAGCCAGGCGCTAACTCTCAAGATACTTCTTTCTACGTTCCCTTGGAGCATGACCCCGCAAAAGAATATCAAGCCATTGTTTCAAAAGCATCACTGACCTCATCCCCTCCTTCCCACCACGTGGTCCTCCAACCCCTACAGCTTGCTTCTACTTCCTTTCCAGAATCCATAAACATGACTGTCCTGGTACACCCATGGTTTCAGCCTGTTCCTGCCCCACTGATCTTATTTCTCCCTATCTTGACAACTTTTTTCTCCCCTTCTCCAGTTTCTTCCCACCGATATTCACGATTTTTCTGGCACCCTACGTCATTTCAACAATTACTGATTTCATGGCCCTAACCACCTCCTTCACTGTGGATGTCCAATTACTCTACAACTTCAAATCCGCCGAGGTGGTCTGAGGGCACTCCACTTCTTCCTTGAACGAAGTTCCAAACGGTCCCCATCTACCACCACTCTGCTCCACCTGGTTGAATTGTTCTCTTGTTGAACTATTTCACCTTTAATCTACTTCGCTTCTCCAAATATAGGCGCGGTTATGGGTACCCACATGGACCCAAGTTACACATGTCTTGTTGAGGGGTATGTGGACCATTCCTTGTTCCAGTCCAACTCAGGCGCCCTCCCCAAACTCCTTGTCCAGTTCTTTCCATGACTGTATCAGTGCGGCTTCCTGCTCTCACACAAAACCGGAAACATTCATCAATTATGCTTTCAAATTCCACCCTTAACATGGTCCATCTCTGACACTTCCCTTCCGTTCCTTGACTTCTCTGCGTCCATTTATGGGGATAAGCAGTCTGCTAATATTCATTTTAAGCCCAGTGCCTCCCAAGCTACCTCATCTACATTTCCACACACTGCTTCCTGTAGGGACTCGATTCCATTCTCCCAGTTTCTTTATCTCTGTCACATCTGTTCTGATAATGCGACCTGGCACCGCCCAGATATCACTCCCCGAAATGCCACCCAGACTGTCACTCCCCGACACGCAGCCCACTCTCTCCCTCCGACACACCGCTCACTCTCTCTCCCCGACACGCCGCCCACTCTCTCTCTCCCCGACACGCCGCCCACACTCTCTCTCCCCGACACGCCGCCCATACTCTCTCTCCCCGACACGCCGCCCACACTCTCTCTCCCCGACACGCCGCCCACTCTCTCTCTCCCCGACACGCCGCCCACACTCTCTCTCTCACTCCCCGACACGCCGCCCACACTCTCACTCCCCGACACGCCGCCCACACTCTCACTCCCCGACACGCCGCCCACACTCTCTCTCTCACTCCCCGACACGCCGCCCACACTCTCACTCTCACTCCCCGACACGCCGCCCACTCTCTCTCTCTCACTCCCCGACACGCCGCCCACACTCTCACTCCCCGGCACGCCGCCCACACTCTCTCTCCCCGACACGCCGCCCACACTCTCACTCCCCGACACGCCGCCCACACTCTCTCTCCCCGACACGCAGCCCACACTCTCTCTCCCCGACACGCCGCCCACACTCTCACTCCCCGACACGCCGCCCACACTCTCTCTCTCACTCCCCGACACGCCGCCCACACTCTCACTCCACGACACGCCGCCCACACTCTCTCTCTCACTCCCCGACACGCCGCCCACACTCTCACTCCCCGACACGCCGCCCACACTCTCACTCCCCGACACGCCGCCCACACTCTCTCTCTCACTCCCCGACACGCCGCCCACACTCTCTCTCCCCGACACGCCGCCCACACTCTCTCTCTCACTCCCCGACACGCCGCCCACACTCTCTCTCCCCGACACGCCGCCCACACTCTCTCTCTCTCTCCCCGACACGCCGCCCACACTCTCTCTCCCCGACACGCCGCCCACACTCTCACTCTCACTCCCCGACACGCCGCCCACACTCTCTCTCCCCGACACGCCGCCCACACTCTCTCTCCCCGACACGCCGCCCACACTCTCACTCCCCGATACGCCGCCCACACTCTCTCTCCCCGACACGCCGCGCACACTCTCACTCCCCGACACGCCGCCCACACTCACACTCCCCGATACGCCGCCCACACTCTCTCTCCCCGACACGCCGCCCACACTCTCACTCCCCGACACGCCGCCCACACTCACACTCCCCGACACGCCGCCCACACTCTCTCTCCCCGACACGCCGCCCACACTCTCACTCTCCCCGGCACGCCGCCCACACTCTCACTCCCCGACACGCCGCCCACACTCTCACTCCCCGACACGCCGCCCACTCTCTCTCTCCCCGACACGCCGCCCACTCTCTCTCTCCCCGACACGCCGCCCACACTCTCACTCCCCGACACGCCGCCCACACTCTCTCTCTCACTCCCCGACACGCCGCCCACTCTCTCTCTCCCCGACACGCCGCCCACACTCTCACTCCCCGACACGCCGCCCACTCTCTCTCTCCCCGACACGCCGCCCACTCTCTCTCTCCCCGACACGCCGCCCACACTCTCACTCCCCGACACGCCGCCCACACTCTCTCTCTCACTCCCCGACACGCCGCCCACTCTCTCACTCCCCGACACGCCGTCCACTCTCTCTCTCTCACTCCCCGACACGCCGCCCACACTCTCTCTCTCACTCCCCGACACGCCGCCCACACTCTCTCTCTCACTCCCCGACACGCCGCCCACACTCTCTCTCTCACTCCCCGACACGCCGCCCACACTCTCACTCCCCGACACGCCGCCCACTCTCTCTCTCCCCGACACGCAGCCCACACTCTCTATCCCCGACACGCCGCCCACACTCTCACTCCCCGACACGCAGCCCACACTCTCTATCCCCGACACGCCGCCCACACTCTCACTCCCCGACACGCCGCCCACTCTCTCACTCCCCGACACGCCGCCCACTCTCTCACTCCCCGACACGCCGCCCACACTCTCACTCCCCGACACGCCGCCCACACTCTCTCTCTCACTCCCCGACACGCCGCCCACACTCTCACTCCCCGACACGCCGCCCACACTCTCACTCCCCGACACGCCGCCCACACTCTCTCTCCCCGACACGCCGCCCACACTCTCACTCCCCGACACGCCGCCCACACTCTCTCTCTCACTCCCCGACACGCCGCCCACTCTCTCACTCCCCGACACGACGCCCACACTCTCTCTCCCCGACACGCCGCCCACTCTCTCTCTCCCCGACACGCCGCCCACACTCTCTCTCTCACTCCCCGACACGCCGCCCACACTCTCACTCCCCGACACGCCGCCCACACTCTCTCTCCCCGACACGCCGCCCACACTCTCTCTCCCCGACACGCCGCCCACACTCTCTCTCTCTCTCCCCGACACGCCGCCCACACTCTCTCTCTCTATCCCCGACACGCCGCCCACACTCTCACTCCCCGACACGCCGCCCACTCTCTCACTCCCCGACACGCCGCCCACTCTCTCACTCCCCGACACGCCGCCCACACTCTCACTCCCCGACACGCCGCCCACACTCTCTCTCTCACTCCCCGACACGCCGCCCACACTCTCACTCCCCGACACGCCGCCCACACTCTCTCTCCCGGACACGCCGCCCACTCTCTCACTCCCCGACACGCCGCCCACACTCTCACTCCCCGACACGCCGCCCACTCTCTCTCTCCCCGACACGCCGCCCACACTCTCTCTCCCCGACACGCCGCCCACACTCTCTCTCTCCCCGACACGCCGCCCACACTCACACTCCCCGACACGCCGCCCACTCTCTCACTCCCCGACACGCCGCCCACTCTCTCACTCCCCGACACGCCGCCCACACTCTCTCTCTCTCTCCCCGACACGCCGCCCACACTCTCACTCCCCGACACGCCGCCCACACTCTCTCTCCCCGACACGCCGCCCACACTCTCTCTCCCCGACACGCCGCCCACTCTCTCTCTCCCCGACACGCCGCCCACACTCTCTCTCTCACTCCCCGACACGCCGCCCACACTCTCTCTCCCCGACACGCCGCCCACACTCTCTCTCCCCGACACGCCGCCCACACTCAGACTCCCCGACACGCCGCCCACTCTCTCACACCCCGACACGCCGCCCACTCTCTCACTCCCCGACACGCCGCCCACACTCTCACTCCCCGACACGCCGCCCACACTCTCACTCCCCGACACGCCGCCCACACTCTCTCTCCCCGACACGCCGCCCACTCTCTCACACCCCGACACGCCGCCCACACTCACACTCCCCGACACGCCGCCCACTCTCTCTCCCCCCGACACGCCGCCCACACTCTCTCTCTCTCTCCCCGACACGCCGCCCACACTCACACTCCCCGACACGCCGCCCACTCTCTCTCCCCCCGACACGCCGCCCACACTCTCTCTCTCTCTCGACACGCCGCCCACTCTCTCTCTCTCTCTCCCCGACACGCCGCCCACACTCTCTCTCTCACTCCCCGACACGCCGCCCACACTCTCACTCTCACTCCCCGACACGCCGCCCACTCTCTCACTCTCACTCCCCGACACGCCGCCCACACTCTCACTCCCCGACACGCCGCCCACACTCTCACTCTCACTCCCCGACACGCCGCCCACTCTCTCACTCTCACTCCCCGACACGCCGCCCACACTCTCACTCCCCGACACGCCGCCCACACCCTCACTCCCCGACACGCCGCCCACACTCACACTCCCCGACACGCCGCCCACTCTCTCTCTCCCCGACACGCAGCCCACTCTCTCTCTGCCCGACACGCCGCCCACTCTCTCTCTCTCACTCCCCGACACGCCGCCCACTCTCTCTCTCTCACTCCCCGACACGCCGCCCACACTCTCTCTCTCTCTCCCCGACACGCCGCCCACACTCTCACTCCCCGACACGCCGCCCACACTCTCTCTCTCTCTCCCCGACACGCCGCCCACACTCTCTCTCCCCGACACGCCGCCCACACTCTCACTCCCCGACACGCCGCCCACACTCTCTCTCCCCGACACGCCGCCCACACTCTCTCTCTCTCTCCCCGACACGCCGCCCACTCTCTCACTCCCCGACACGCCGCCCACTCTCTCTCTCCCCGACACGCCGCCCACACTCTCTCTCCCCGACACGCCGCCCACACTCTCACTCCCCGACACGCCGCCCACACTCTCTCTCTCACTCCCCGACACGCCGCCCACTCTCTCTCCCCGACACGCCGCCCACTCTCTCTCTCCCCGACACGCCGCCCACACTCTCTCTCTCTCTCCCCGACACGCCGCCCACACTCTCACTCCCCGACACGCCGCCCACTCTCTCACACCCCGACACGCCGCCCACACTCTCTCTCTCACTCCCCGACACGCCGCCCACACTCTCTCTCTCTCTCCCCGACACGCCGCCCACACTCTCTCTCTCTCTCCCCGACACGCCGCCCACACTCTCACTCCCCGACACGCCGCCCACTCTCTCTCTCCCCGACACGCCGCCCACACTCTCTCTCTCACTCCCCGACACGCCGCCCACTCTCTCACTCCCCGACACGCCGCCCACACTCACACTCCCTGACACGCCGCCCACTCTCTCTCTCCCCGACACGCAGCCCACTCTCTCACTCCCCGACATGCCGCCCACTCTCTCTCTCCCCGACACGCCGCCCACTCTCTCTCTCCCCGACACGCCGCCCACTCTCTCTCTCTCTCTCCCCGACACACCGCCCACACTCACACTCCCCGACACGCCGCCCACACTCTCACTCCCCGACACGCCGCCCACACTCTCACTCCCCGATACGCTGCCCACACTCTCACTCCCCGACACGCCGCCCACACTCTCACTCCCCGACACGCCGCCCACACTCTCACTCCCCGACACGCCGCCCACACTCTCACTCCCCGACACGCCGCCCACACTCTCACTCACCGACACGCCGCCCACTCTCTCACTCCCCGGCACGCCGCCCACACTCACACTCCCCGATACGCTGCCCACACTCTCACTCCCCGACACGCCGCCCACACTCTCTCCCCAACACAGCGCCCATACTCTCACTCCCTGACATACCACCTAGATGCTTACTCCCCATTGACTGTGGGGATGTGGATGCACTTTATGCTGATCAGATGTCTATGATACATTGATACGGTTAAATGAAGTAGGGTGGGAGGAGGCTTATGTGGAACATAAACACCAGCACAGATCTGTTGGGCTGAAAGTTTCTGTGCTGTAAAATTCAATGTAAAATGTTTGGGAAAAATCTATTCTTAATTCCGGCTAACATTCAAAACACATGATTTATGAACAATACTAATATGAAGTACTTAATATACTTTCAAGACAATTATCACTTTGACTCAATGGAAGGGATACAGGCAAAATAGGCTAACTGTGCCTCTTTCAATGCCTTAAATTATGATTTAATAGCAAAACATTAAAATCAAAAATCATAAAATGGGTGCTCCCAGACTAAGAACATGGTTTACTTGCTTGAACTAGTCTGGGATTTCACAATGTCAAGAAGGGTTGTTGCCTCCAGTGAGTGGAAATAATTATTCAGTTTCAAATTGTGTTTAAAGAGAAAAACAAACACTTATAATTGACTTTACCTCTGAAGAATTGCCAGTGTTCCAGGATTGACGCGATGAATGCCATCAAGGACAACAAGCTTTCCTTTTAAGGCAGCAGTAACCAGTGGTGCGGATCGCCAAGCTGTGTCACCATTAGGAAGAGTGTACCTCTGCTGAAGTAAATCTCTGGCAGTCATGTCCTTTTATAGTGAGAAAAATCAGTGTCACACTACGTCAGTCAGTTTGAGCTTGGATAGATGGATCAACATGGTCTTCACTGGACCAAAGGACTGGCCAAGAAGACACAGATAAATCAGAACACATGGACCTAATATTAATAGTAACCTGTTATATATACCAGGTAAGGAGGAATGGGTTAAACATCCAATGGGGTCCTAAGTCACCACAATACACATTTATGTGAATCAAAAGGGCAAAGTTTTGGACATTTTTCAGATGGATTAACTAACCACACCTCTTTTAACAATAAGCATCCATCACACATGATAGGAGCTTGGCCAAGCTTGACTAAGCAACTCAAATGCTAAATATCCCTACAAAAATTTACCATGTGATATTATGGTGGGGAGTGGCCCCTGACTCCCACCTTGTAGAAGCTCCGAGGACCTGTTTATTTAATCTCAACCGAAACAAATTAAAGATGACAGGGTTTGAGGGAATGGTTGGGGGGGCACTGTAGTGAAGGAAGTTTGTCTGCTATTGTAAGGTCGCCTGTTATTTGAAGGATGAAGATGATCCCACAGGGTAGTTAATCCATCTAGTTCATTATCTCAATTTTCATACACTTTACAGATTATGCTAATTGATACTAATTTAGATGAAATGGAGCCTTAACTAAGGAGCTTCCACAAACAGAATTCTGTCACAAATGTTTATTAGCATTAGTGAAATATAAACAGCAATAACATTTGCTTTAGCAGACACTAATGAAAACCAATGGGAATCCAGGTGGTAGTAGTGAGGAAGACAGTTGGCCGGTTATTGCTATCTGCTGCTGAGCCACTGAGCTGCCTCCAATTTTCTTGCCACACAACACAAATAGCTGCCCTGATATGCTGAACTCTCTTCACTGAGCATAAAATCAAAAGCACTGTGAACATCCTTTCAGGGCAACCCATGGTCCCCACAACTGTGTGGTCTTGAGATAAACTCAATTTGCCCAATGTACTGAATGATGATCAGGCACAGGGCTCGAATGTCCCTTCATGCATTCAATCGGTACTTGTGGATATTCAGCCTGCTGAAGGGCAGTCCAGGATTGTGTCCTGAGTACTGAGTTTCCTACATTGGGCAACAATGTGGATAATTGCAGGATCTGCTGCTGGGGACCAGCAATGGAATGTGAGTGCATTTTATACACTCATTCAAACCCAACAAGACAACTTGCAACAGGTTGCGGAGATTTATCTCTGCTGATAACAGTGGCTTTGCTACCAAGCTAGTGAAACCATATTAATAAAAAGGAAGGGTTTTCATTAATACATTGTCTTTCCCAATCTCAGGATGTCCTAAAGTGCTTAACAGCCAATTAAGTACTTTTTTAAAGTGTACTCACTGTTGTAATGTAAGAAACGTGACAACCAATCTGCACACAGCAAAATTGCATAATCATAGATATGATAGCAACAAGAGAATCTGTTTTCATGACATTGGTTGAGGGATAAATATTTGCCTGGACACAGGGTAGAACTCCCTGATCTTCTTCAAAATAGTGCCAACCACCTGAGAGGGCAGATGTGGCTTTGGTTTAATAACTTATCTGATAGGCAGCACCTTCGACAATGCAGCACTCCCTCAATTATATGAATTTTATAATCGTTAGAATGATTGACCTAAAAGGAGTTGGTGTACTTGGTGACCTCTTTGGTGTCTTCGGACGCAGCGAGTTGGCTAGTTCCCCTGGCAGCATGAGGCGGACAGCGCTCTGGATCTCTCTGGTCAAGATGGTGTGGCGCTTGTTGTAGTGAATGAGGCGTGAGGCCTTGGAGGCGATGCGCTCGAAAACGTCGACAACGAAGGAATTCATAACACTTATGGCCTAGGACGAGATCCTGGTGGAAGGGTGGACCTGGGTCAGCACCCTGTACACATAAGTGGAATAGCTCTGCTTGAGAGGTTTCCTCCACTTCTTGGGTGGCTTCGTGGTGACTTTAGTCAGCGACTGCTTCGATGCCTTGTGAGATGTACTGCCCTTAGCCGCAGCCACCACCTCAGGTATTCCACTCAACTTGGACCAACTTGGATAATAATAATAACAACAACAATAATATTGGAGCAACTTCAACCAAAGAGCAGAAAGGCTGTGTTCACTGTCTCTCAATTGCCTCTTATGAAGTCACCATCATCCTAATGTCCAATTTCCTTAATGTACAAACGCTGTTATTCAATGATTACCCTGCACTGATAACTAATCTACACAAGCCATCTAGCGAACTCTGTCGAGTAAGTGAAACTCCAGACAACATAATTGTCAAATTTGCCAGCTCCACCTTGAAAACACATATACCTCCACTATATGCTTATCCGCTCTTACACTCTGCTGTTCAGTTGCAAAATACTGCATTCACAGTTTCATAGAATCACAGAATGGCTCCAGAACTAGAGGCCACTGCTCCTCACAGCAAGAGCAATGCAGCTAGTCCCAGAGCCCCACTTTTCCTCATAGCCTCACAAATTATTTTCTCTTTAGCTACTAATCCAATTCCATTTTGAAAGCCACAACTGAATCTGCCTCCACTGACTCTTAGGCAGTGCATTTCAGATCCCAGCCACGCACTTCGTAAAGTTGTTTTTCCTCATGTTTAGCTCTTTTGCCACTCACTTTAAATGGGTATTGTCTGGTTTTCATTTCTTCCGCTATGGAAACAGTTTCTCTTTATCTACTTTGAAAACCTTTATCAAATCTCCTCTCAAACTACACTTCTCTGATGGGAACAGATCCAGCTTCTCCATCTATCCATGTAACTGAAGTTCCCCATCACTAGAACCAATTCTTGTCAATCTTTTCTGCACCTTTTCTAAAGCCTTCACATCCTTCCTAAAGTGTGGTGCCCAGAACTGGACTCAATACGACATTGAAGCTGAACCAATGTTCTATCATAAATTCCTTGCTTTTGTATACTGTGAACACCTATTCATAAAGCCCAGGATCCTGTATGCTTTATTAGCTACTCTCTCAACCTGCCTGCCACCTTCAGTGATTTATGTACATATGCGCCGAGGTTTTTCTGTTTGTATACCCCCTTTAGAAATGTGCCCTTAATTTTATATTGCCTCTCCCAATTCTTCATACCAAAATTAATCACATCACACTTTAGTTTCGTCTGCCACATGTCCACCCATTCCATCAGCCTGTCTATGCTCACTTGCATGCTCACTGCACAATAAACTGGTGGATGCTCAGTATCAGTACTACACACAGGCAGGCAAATTGCAACATACTCATCTCCCATGGTGCTGTCACATAGCTACTAATCTTCATCATTCAGATCCCGCTGCAAAATTGGTGGACAGACTTTGACAAAATCACATTGTCAACATACTGTAGATTGGAGCAAAAAAGATAAAAGCAAAAAACTGCGGATGCTGGAAATCAAAAACAAAAACAAAAATACCTGGAAAAACTCAGCAGGTCTGGCAGCATCTGCGGAGAGGAACACAGTTAACGTTTCGAGTCCGTATGACTCTTCAACAGAACTAAGTAAAAATAGAAAAGAGGTGAAATATAAGCTGGTTTAAGGGGGGAGGGGGAGGGTAGAGCTGTATAGAGGGCCAGTGATAGGTGGAGATAGCCAAAAGATGTCATAGACAAAAGGACAAAGAGGTGTTGAAGGTGGTGTTGAAGGAATGTGCTAATTAAGGGTAGAAAGCAGGACAAGCAAGGTACAGAAAGCCCTAGTGTAGATTGGTCGAGCTAGCAACTGCATGGATCTGTTCAATCTGGTTTATCTTTCTAGATTCCTTTGACTTTTCCTTGCTCACTCACAGGTATCAAGAGTGAATAGCAAAAGATCCTATAAATCACTATATCACCCCTGATCCCACAGTTATTCAAGTGGGATTCAGCTGTCCAAGCCATACTCAGGCAATTCTCAAATGTTCAAACTGGACAGGGAGGTTGTACCTCAAATGTCCACCTGCCCAGCATTTGTGATGGCAGCAGGTCTGTTGATCAAATACAAACCATGTCTCACCTCGGTGAATTATTGCCACTAACCGAATGTTCTGGTGGCGCTAAGCACTGTACAAGCGGAGGATGTCAATGCTCTAAGATGGGTGGAATCATATGCTGAATCTCCATGTGCTAAGTAAATAACACAGGTCGATAGTAACACCCAATTATAGGATCAAAAAGTCTTTTCATCTATCAACTTTTAGGACAGCAGAAATTATGTTGGTCCTTCAGGCTGCTGCAGACTAAAGCTTTTAAATAGGTACCCTTGAGTAAGATGAAGCATTACTGATACATCCAATAAATGGCAGAATATTGAGAAAAGTTCTGTGCTAATGTGTAGACAGTTCGGCTAGCACATCTCCTAAGTGCTATGTAACCTATGATATTGTATTAATTTTGCTCAATCCCGCTAGAAGTATACTGATAACCTTTTGCAGATTTATCAGTGGTTCTCATCATATAAATGAAGAATGGAATGTTCCCTTTACTTGTGAAACAAAACCTAAATTTATATAGCACCTTTAACTTAATGAAATATCCCAAAGCACTTCACAGGAGCATTATAAAACTAAGTTCGACACCAAGCCACATTAGGAGAGATTAGGTCAGATGACAAAAATTTGTTCAAAGGGGTAGGTTTGATGGAGTATCTTAAAAGAGGAAAGTGAGGTAGAGAGGTGTAAGGAAGGAATTCCAGAGCTTAGGGCCTAGGCAGCTAAAGGCATGGCCACCAATGGGGAAGCAATTAAAATCAGGGATGCTGAAGAAGCCAAAATTGGAGAAGATATATCGGAGGGTTGTAGGGTTGGAGGAGATTAAAGGGATAGGGAGGGGTGAGACTGTGGAAGGATATGATAACAAGGATAAGAATTTTAAAATCAAGATGTTGCTTGACCAGAAGCCAATGTAAGTCAGCAAGCACAGTGATGTGAATGGAACTTGGTGCGAGTTAAACACGGGCAGCAGAGTTTTGGATGATCTTAATTTAGTGGAGCGTAGGAACATGTTAGGTCAGCCAGGAGTGTCTTCAGATCGTCAAGCCTCTAGGTAACAAAGGCATGAATGAGGGTTTCAGCAGCAGACAAGATGAGACAAAGGCAAAGTCAGGCAATGTTACAGAGGTGGAACTCGGGGAGAGGCGCTGTGAGGCTCTTGAGCAAACTGATATAGGAAGTGACAAGGTATTAGAGGTGTTGGCAGGCTTAAAAGTGGACAAATCTTCAGGTCCGGATGATTTGTGTCCCAGGCTGCTGAGGGAGGCAAGGGAGGAGATCGCAGGGGCTCTGACCCAAATTTTTAATTCCTCTCTGGCCACAGGGGAGGTGCCGGAGGACTGGGGAACAGCTAATATGGTTCCGCTATTTAAGAAAGATTGTAGAGTTAAGCCAGGGAACTACAGACCAGTGAGTCCCAGGTCAGTGCTAGGGAAACTTTGGAGAAAATTCTGAAGGAGAGAATCCATCTCCACTTGGAGAGGCAAGGTTTGATCAGGGATGGTCAGCATGGCTTTGTCAGAGGGAGGTCATGCCTAAGAAATTTGATTGAATTTTTTGAGGAGATGACCAGGTGTGTAGATGAGGATAGTGCAGTTGGTGTAGTTTATATGGATTTCAGCAAAGCCTTTGACAAGGTCCCACATGAGAGACTTATAAAGAAGGCAAATGCACATGGGGTACAGGATTATTTGATAAGGTGGATTCAAAATTGGCTTAGTTGTAGGAGACAGAGGGTGATGACAGAAGGCTGCTTTAGTGACTGGAAGACAGTGTCCAGTGACGTACCACAGGGATCTGTGCTGGGTCCCCTATTCGTCACTTATATGAATGACATAGATGACTATGTGGGGGGAGGATTAGTAAGTTTGTGGATGACACAAAGATTGGCTGGGTTAACAGTGAGGTTGAGTGTCTTGGGCTACAGGGAGATATAAACAGGATGGTCAAATGGGCAGATAAGTGGCAAATGGAATTTAACCCTGAAAAGTGTGAGGTGATACACTTTGGAAGGAGTAATTTGACAAGGAAGTATTCAATGAACGGCATGGCACTTGGAAGTTTTGAGGAACAAAGGGACCTTGGCGTGTGTGTCCATAGACCTCTGAAGGCGAAGGGGCATGTAAGTGGGGTGGTGAAAAAAGCATATGGGACACTTGCCTTTATCAATCGAGGCATAGATTACAAAAGTAGGGAGGTATTGTTGGAGTTGTAAAGAATCTTGGAGAGGCCACAGCTGGAGTACTGTGTGCAGTTCTGGTCGCCACATTATAGGAAGGATGTGATTGCACTGGAGAGGATGCAGAGGAGATTCACCAGGATGTTGCCTGGGATGAAACATTTAAGTTATGAAGAGAGGTTGGATAGACTTGGGTTGTTTTCATTGGAGCAGAGAAGATTGAGGGGCGACCTGATCGAGGTGTACAAGATTATGAGGGGTACAGACAGGGTGGCCAGGGAGAGCTGTTCCCCTTAGTTGAAGGGTCAGTCACGAGGGGACACAAGTTCAAAGTGAGGGGCAGGAGGTTTAGGGGGATGTGAGGAAAAACTTTTTTACCCAGAGGGTGGTAACGATCTGGAATGTGCTGCCTGGGAAGGTGGTGAAGGCGGGTTACCTCACATCCTTTAAAAAGTACCTGGATGAGCACTTGGCATGTCATAACATTGAAGGCTGTGGGCCAAGTGCTAGTAAATGGGATTAGGTAGGTAGATCAGGTGTTTCTCACGTGTCGATGGGCCGAAGGGCCTGTTCTGCACTGTATGATTCTGAGATTTTGTTCCCCCAATAGTGGCAAATGCTGAGGACTTTGCTGCTATTGAGGGGTGCAACAGCACTGCATCTTCCTCAAGCTTGCTTATGCTATTCTGAAATTAAATTAAGTTCTTATTCTTGAAGTGGCAGGGGCTATTAATTCATAGAGTTTTTCATGCAAATTACAAACCTGTTCAATTCTGATTTTTTTGTGCAGTCAAGCGTAAGTAAGTTGTGTTGTAAGCCACAACTTCACTACTGACAGAAAGATCCAGGTCATTATTTCAGCTATTTGTATATCCAATAAGCAATATCTAATGGATCAATATAATGAGTCTGGTTACCTTTAAACTGCTGTTGGATTAAAGGCTGACTGAAAGCTTTGCTAAAAATTCAACTGGTCAAAGTATGATTATTCTGCACTTTGTCATTCCATCCTATTTATTGTTTCCTCATTTCTTGTTCATGGATATTTCGCTCTCTCCCCATCTCGTCCCTGAGGGCATTGCCTGCTGCTGGAATACACTTCCACAGGCATCATGTTGCACAGGTGTTATATTCCTGATAGCCAGTTGGTGAAGGAAGAATCCAAAGTGGGCCTTTATTTGGAATAGATTTATTCAGAGTGAAGAATTGCAATTATATATCTCCTGACTCCATTCAACTCATGTCAGTAAGCATCTCTTTACACTGTATACACTCAGTAACCATCCAATTAATGCCTTCCATCTGTACTTAACTTCAATTGATACAATTAACAAGTTTGGTGTCCATCAGTACCTGACTCAAATGCCCTCTCTTCATATCTGAGCCCAGATAGTGTCATTCGACCACAGGTGGCATCAGAACAGAGTCAGAACGTGTCCTCCACCAATGTCCACATATTTTCACTGGGATCATTGAATGACAAACAGGAATGCGAATGCTGCCTGTCTTTTCCCTCTTTAGTTAACTTAGTTAACTAACAGTTAACTCAGCACAGCTCAGTAACCAAACTGGAGATTTTCTGGCATGGACGGCTTAGTTACAGAACTCTTCCCATGACCCAATATTACTCTGCAAACAAATTCCGCTAGTTCCTTCCCTTCAGCATGTTTCTTAACCATTCCCAGGTCTTACATTGAATCCCACCAACCTAAGGTTTAAGAGGCAGTACTTTTTTTTGAATCTACGTAGACCACTGCACAAGACCTTCCACTGTCCACTCAAAACTAACCAAGCAGATTCGTTAGGCAGGTCTTTCCCCTTCTGTATTTCTACTGACTGCCATTTATTCAATTATTGTCACACATATAAAACTGTTCTAATTATGGGGTTCATAAGATTGTTATGTTTTTGGACTGTGTCTTTAAATTTAAGGTAGAGCAAAGAGGGGCCTTTGACCTGTTCTGAAATCTGCCTGACAGTAAGCCTGGGTGCTTTGATTGTTAGAGGCCAAAGGAAGGCTCAGATTGTTTTACTGAAAAGTAGGTGCAAGGTATTTGTGCTGGAGACAATGGCTGCAGCCTGCATGTTAGCAATGGAGAGTCTCCAAAGTCCCAGAAAAGTGTTGAGAATGCTGGACTATAAACAGTTGTGCTTTAACTGTCCATTTATTTCCAACATGGAAGAGAATTAGGCTCACAAGGATAGCTAATTAGCATATCTAACTAGATACAAGGCCCATGTGATTCACATTGCCATGGAGAAAGATGCAGAGGAAGCCATTGTAAAGATCAGGTTACAGCCTTTCCTAGAATATCGCTAAATATCTCAGGAGTCTGCCCAGATCTAGGAGAGAGGGAGTAGCTTAGAGGCAAAAAAACCTCTATAGTTCTCTATGACGCAGATAAAAACTCATTCTCAGATTGGAAAAACCAAATTAATTGCGAGTTAAAAGAGGCTGGAAGAATCACCTAGCTTGGGCTAGAGGGAAGGTATCTGAGAAAAGGAAACCTCACCGTGAAAGCCAGTTCTAAGATTCCAGGTTACCAAATTGGGAAAAGAACAGGAATAAACCCTCAGTTTAAGAATCACCTTGGACTGATTCTGGGAAACCTGAATATCTACACAAAGGACAGCATGAAGTATACCTGTGGTATGTTTTTTCAGTTGGGCTAAAAATGAGGGGGGCATTACTTTCTGTAGTTTAAAGTATAAATTGCATACAAAAAATAGGGTTTAGTCAATAGTGCTTTTTTTAGTCATTTGTTACAGTAAAATTTTAAAATATGAAATCTTGTCATGTCATTCTTTCAGATAGTAACTGAAAGCTAGAATCTATTTTTAAAAGTTATCGTTCTCTATGGGGACTCCGTTGATTTCCTTATTTTACCCCACAAAAGTCTGCTCTATCACCTTTTTTGAATGTCAATACCATGATAGCCGGTTTCCAATCTGGTGGGAGTGTTCCATCTTACATTGACCATGTCATCAGCACTTCTCAACTCCCCTCTGTCTTAGAGCTATAGGATAAATACCTAATATATTTGTTTTGAATCATTTTCGCCTCTCCATCCCCTCCATCTGACATTAATATTGAAGTTACTGATCCTAATTCAGATTATCACAAGTATGCAGAACATCAAGTATCCTGTTCCAGTCTTCCCGAGTGTAATGCTAGAGGAAGTAATGGGCTAGCTATTTTATGTTCATCCTCGCCTTCAGCCCCATTAACATCCTATTGGATGCTCACATCATGTCTTACCTCTGCATATTTTCATAACAGTGGAAAAAATATTCCTTTATTACAATGACTCATATAACAATGAGCCATCTTTCCATGGCTATACAAGTCTTAGCCCCAGTGCAATGTCATTCACTTCAGTCACTTTCCCTTTTTTATTATGACCATTAATCCTGACTTTTTTTGACATATGTGTCAGCTGTGGCTCAATGCCGGCATTCTCACCTGTGAGCTAGAAAGCTATGGATTCAAGTCCTTCAGAGACTGGAGTGCATAATCCAAGCTGACATGCCGGTGCAGTACTGAGGGAGTGCTGCCCTGTCAAAGGTAGCATCTTTCAGATGAGACTTTTTTTTATATATCCGTTCATGGGATGTGGGCATTGCTGGCTTGGGCAGCATTTATTGCCCATCCCTAATTGGCCTAAGTGGTGGTGAGCTGCCTTCTTGAACTGCTGCAGTCCATGTGGTGTAGATACACCCACAGTGCTGTTAGGGAGGGAGTTCCAGATTTTGACCCAGTGACAGTGAAGGAACGGCGATATATTTCCAAGTCAGGGTGGTGAGTGGCTTGGAGGGGAACTTCCAAGACATTAAACTGAGGCCCATCTGCTCACTCAGCTGCATGTGAAAAATCCCATGGCAGTTTTTCAAGGAAGACCAGGGGACTTTGCTTCAGTATCCTGGCCAATCTTTATCCCTCATTCACCATCACTAAAAGGATGATCTGCTCATTATCATATTGTTGTTTGTGGGACCTTACTATGTCCAAATTGGTGCTTTATTGGTACATTGATACTTCATTGGCTGTAAAAGCAGTTTGGGACACCCTGCAGTCACAAAGGCCCTATACAAATGCAAGTCTGTCTTTTCTTTCTTCATTAAGTGAATCTCTTACAGCTATCACCTCAGGTACTGCAGTCAGAGGTCATTACAAGGTTCTCTTTTTGAGAACTGCAAAGTACTGGTACAGGGCTTTATACCTCTGGTTTCAACACTGCACAACTAAGAACAGTATCTCATCCACCTTCTCAAGTGCAATTAGGGATGGACAACAAATGCCAAGTCAACAACCATAAATTTTAAGTGTTCCATGCTCCTTACATTTTAGCCAATGTCATTTCTCAAATTTACTGTTACGCTGGTTTGTTAAGCATTATCTTTTACTCTTTCCTTTCTTGTTTTCACTGCTTAATATTATCAAAACAGACATTTAGTTTAGTGCAAGTACAAGATTACCTGATATAATGTGATGGGTTCAATTCTATAAGCCAGCAGGTCAGCGAATTCCTTAGCAATCACAGTTTTGCCACAACCCTACATGATAGAATTGATAGAGCTTTTTAAATGAATCATATAAAACAGCTAAAATTGGTGCCATCAGGAGCTTTGCAATGCAATCTGCTTTCATCTTACCTTTCCACCAATTAGACATATGTCCTTTACCATGTGCGACTGCATCATCTCTGCCAGGAGCCTGTCATGACTGGATGTTCGGATGAATTTTGGTGTCTCAGTGTGAAACTTTAACGGTCTTGTTCCAACTGGAATCTATAAAATTCATAGAATTAAAAATAGATCCTCTTTCCCTTCAGCAATATTGAAACACCTACTTCAATCTTTAATATTAGACTTCTAAGGTTTTAAGTCATTCCATTACCTCACAACATTGTTCATGCAGCTCTGTAGTTCATTTAGCTGTAATTTTGTCTGTGCATATTTACATACGTATGTATATATAAAACTGTTGGTGCTATTCGAATAATAAACTCAGTTAGAAAGGGTAGGAGGCTTTATCTCATTCCAACGTGTTGCCAAAAAGGCTGTCACATTTCACAACCATTATCTGCATGGGATGTTGCTTGAAAATGGCGCACCGACCTAGGCTACTACAAAAACTTAAGAACATAATTGTAAAGATTGTACAGTACAATGTCAAGTAAATGTCCGAGGTTTGAGATTACGACATGGGACACTACCGTGCAAATACTCTGTATGTTTAATTGAAACTCTTTTCACTGCTGTTTTGGTTGAACTTTTACCTATTGATACTACTGCTAAAAAAGAAAGCAGAGGAAGAAAGTTGCCGTAAACACAACAGCAAGCATCCACAACATCGTTTGAGGGCCCAAGGATTGGGAAGTTGCTAAGCAGCATTTTCAAATAAAACCATCATGGAACTAAGGAGAAATTAATTGGCTGGGGTTACACAATTTCACAACGTAAGTTCCCACAGGACTATGTCAGATTTTAGCTCCTCTGCTCTGATGAGGCTGTTGAAGTTGACAAAGCTCAACTCCTACAACTCACAACTGGATAATCATATAGACATTACTGGTGGCTCCAAAGTTGTAGACCTGGAACAATGGGCTATGATTAAGAAATCAATCTCGTAGACTGCTCAAACCAGCGGCAAAAGCGGAGAAGAAAGCTTTATGATCTCTCTTTCCTTCCTCTCACCCACAAATATGTCTTTTCATTCAACAACGCCCTACCTATAAGGTAGTGACAGAAGTCATGAAGTGTGCATTGCCTGGTCTGGAGAGGCTCCTGAGCAACAAATACAGGATTAATTGGGTTTTTTCAGTCGAAACTTTACTGTACATGAAACCTTCTATTTGCCTGATCTCTGGAGCTGATCTAAGCTTGATTACATTTCATGTCGAGCTGAGACTGCTAATCTGTTGTGTCTAAATAAAATGTAAACACTCCATCCAAAGCTAACTAAAATACATGACTTTTGGAACAAATAATCCAATGATAAACAAATGTCACTTTCAATATGTATATTAGGTTGAATTTTAACCTTTGACTGGTTGATCTCTTCTGGTTTTGTATGCAGGAAGTTAAAACAATGTGGGGTTAGAGGGCAGGAGATAATTGGGCCATACTTGCAGGCATTTTTAGATCCCCATTTTAAAGCCATAGATACTTTGATTTTATATTAAGATCTCCCATGGCATTGCTCAGCTTGTACTGCAAAAAAAAAGGAGGTGTTGCGTTATTAGTTAAGGAGTCAGTTACCGCAGTAAGGAGAGATGATATCTTGGAGGGGGTATCGAATGAAACTTTGTGGGTAGAGCTTAGGAATAACAAAGGGGCAACCACATTATTAGGTGTTTATCATAGACCCCCAGATAGTCAGCGGGAAATTGAGGAGCAAAAATGCGCACAATTTGTGGAGCTGTGTAAAAACAATAACAATTATATTAGGTGATTTCAACTTTCCCAACATTAATTGGGATAGACATGTTGTTAAGGGCTTGGATTTCTTGAAATGTGTACGGGAGAACTTTTTAGCTCAATGTGTACAGTGTCAAAAAAAGGAACGGTGCAGTGCTGGATCTAATTCTAGGGAATGAAGCCGGACAGGTGGCTGAGGTGGTGGTGGGCAAGCATTTTAGCGATAGCGACCACAACATGGTACAGTTTAAGTTTGTTATGGACAAAGAAATAGACAAGTTGCAAAAAAATGTTTTGGATTGGGGGAAGAGTGGATTTTAGTAAAATAAGGCAGGACCTGGCCAAGGTAGACTGGGAACAGCTACTTGTGGGAAAATCTACAGAGGAGCAGTGGGGGGTGTTCAAAAAGGAAATGGGGAGGATACAGGCTCAACATGTTCCCTCTAGGGTGATAGGAAGGAGTAATAAACCCAGAGAATCATGGGTGACCAGAGATATTCAGGTTACGATGAGAAGGAAAAGAGAGGCTTTTAGCAGGTACAAGGGGACCAAATCAGCAGAGGCATTAGTGGAGTACAGAAAGTGCAGGGTGGAACTTAAGGAAGCAATTAGGAGAGCAAAGAGGGGATATGAGAAAGCTCTGGCTGGTAAAGTAGGGAAAATCCCAAAATATTCTATAAGTATATCAATGGGAAGAGGATAACCAGGGAAAGAGTAGGGCCCATAAGGAACCAAGGGGGCAATCTATGGGTGGAGCCAGATGACATCGGTAGAGTGTTGAATGAATACTTCACGTCCGTCTTCACCCAAGTGAATGAGGATGAAGGTATCGAACTCAGGGAGAGAGACTGCGAGGTTCTTAAGCAAATTGATATAGGGAGTGACAAGGTATTGGAGGTGTTGGCAGGCTTAAAAGTGGACAAATCTCCAGGTCCGGATGATTTGTGTCCCAGACTGCTGAGGGAGGCAAGGGAGGAGATCGCAGGGGCTCTGACCCAAATTTTTAATTCCTCTCTGGCCATGGGGGAGGTGCCAGAGGACTGGAGAACAACTAATGTGGTTCTGCTATTTAAGAAGGGTTGTAGAGATAAGCCAGGGAACTACAGGCCAGTGAGTCTCACGTCAGTTGATAGGGAAACTATTGGAGAAATTTCTGAAGGAGAGTATCTATCTTCACTTGGAGAGGCAGGGATCAGGGATAGTCAGCATGGCTTTGTCAGAGGGAGGTCATGCCTAACAAATTTGATTGAATTTTTTGAGGAGGTGACCAGGTGTGTAGATGAGGGTAGTGCAGTTGATGTAGTTTATATGGATTTCAGCAAAGCCTTTGACAAGGTCCCACATGGGAGACTTATAAAGAAGGCAAAGGCACATGGGATACAGGGTAATTTGATAAGGTGGATTCAAAATTGGCTTAGTTGTAGGAGGCAAAGGGTGATGACAGAAGGATGCTTTAGTGACTGGAAGCCAGTGTCCAGTGGTGTACCACAGGGATCTGTGCTCGGTCCCCTATTAATTGTCATTTATATAAACGACATAGATGACTATGTGGGGGTAGGATTAGTAAGTTTGCGGATGACACAAAGATTGGCTGGGTGGTTAACAGTGAGGTTGAGTGTCTTGGGCTACAGGAAGATATAGACAGGATGGTCAAATGGGCAGATAAGTGGCAGATGGAATTTAACCCTGAAAAGTGTGAGGTGATACATTTTGGAAGGAGTAATTTGACAAGGAAGTATTCAATGAACAGCATGGCACCTGCAAGTTCTGAGGAACAAAGGGACCTTGGCGTGTGTGTCCATAGATCTCTGAAGGCAGAGGGCATGTTAGTGGGGTGGTGAAAAAGGCATTTGGGACACTTGCCTTTATCAATCGAGGCATAGATTACAAAAGTATGGAGGTCATGTTGGAGTTGTATAGAACCTTGGTGAGGCCACAGCTGGAGTACTGTGTGCAGTTCTGGTCACCACATTATAGGAAGGATAAGATTGCACTGGAGGGGGTGCAGAGGAGGTTCAGCAGGATGTTGCCTGGGATGAAACATTTAAGTTATGAATAGTGGTTGGATAGACTTGGGTTGTTTTCGTTGGAGCAGCGAAGACATTTGTTGCTTTATAACAATAGGGTTGCCTTGGCCATGTAAGAAAAACATCTGAGCTAGTGATTTACAAATAAGCCAAATTCTAATTTAATTAAACAGCATTCTTGGATTTTTACTGGTGTTTTAGAGATTGAATTTCAGAACGCTGTCCGTTATTCTCTGCATTTATCCATTTTTATTGCCGAGATTTTAAGGCCGAGATACACAGAAAAATGATATGCAAGATTTAACAACTGGAGTGTGTAACTAGTATACCTATGCTGGAAAGGGGGGATTGGGGTTTAGCAGCATTCAGAGACAGGCTTCTGCTTTGATAGCACTATAACATGGGTCCTGATGTTTGACAGAAGTGGGCTGAGAGTCCTGATATTTGACATCACTGTAAATGGAACCAAAGATTCACAAAATGGATTAAGACCTTTGATCTGGATATCACTGCGGAAGGGGAATCTGAGGCTTGGCAGAACTGGGGAATGAATTTAAAGTCTGATTTACTGGTGGAAACCTGGTGTGTGCCGATATTGAGGGGGGAGCAGGACATGTGCTGAGCAGCACTGGTTGGAGGGTGGGGAGGTATTCCATGTCCAATTGCAGCAGTTTGTGACATTCTAAGGATATCTCTGTAAACATGCATCTTTGTCTGTCTGTCTCTCACAGTCAATCTATCTCTCTCTTCCGTGAAAATAAACTAAATTAAAACATCTCAACAAAACAGAAGTAGTAATTAGAGCTTTTAAAATTCGATTCATTTTTTGATTTGAAAATCAAGCTTAATTTAGGCCTCCATTTCTCTGTCAATTCCTATTAATTAGAATATTTACAAATTTTGACCTATCAACACGAGACAAATGATAATTTGAGACATTTTGCTTTAAGACATTTTTTGCCAAGTGAGTTAGATTACAATAAAGAAAGAGACTCATACTCTGAGCTGACTGTAGTTTGCAAAGTTAATACAGTGCAAAACAATACTTACAAGGTGGAATTGATAGCTTGCATTCAATACACAAAAATGCTCATTATAAATTTTGACAATTGAGAATTTGAAATGTATCCTCTATCCTTACTTCAAATAAATCTTAAAAATGTGTGCAGAATCTGTTAGAGTATTCCTTAAGTACTATGAATGAACAGTGTTGATGCATCCTGAGAACCTAGGCATGTTGTACAATGGGAAAAAGTTGACACAAGTGAGACAAAAACCCAACAGAAGGTCAAGTTGCGCGAAAAGGAATTTTTCACAGAGGTAATACTTTTAATTCATTATAGTCAAATATTTCAAGAAACACAGCAGATAAACTTTTAATTTATAGCCAGTGCCTGATCCATATGAGATGGTTCTTCGGTACAGTGCATTAAAATGGAATACAAACTGGAATGGAATATAAAAATTAAACTGAAATATATATTCAAGCTTCAGTGACTGATTTATTCCAATTGGCTTCAATAGCAAAAATAATTGTCAATGTTAGCCAAGTATGGAGCAAACTTTAAATTGCTGGTAACTGATGAGACATTACAAATCAAGGGTGAGGCTTGTGTTCCTGAACCGAACAGAAAATTGAAATAATGTAGTCCATCTTATTTATTTATAGCAAATTTCATTGAATTAAGATTACTTTGCATGCTGCTCAACAAAAGAGGGCAAATTTCCTGCACTCTCAGTCAGGTGCTGTGTCCAAAGGAAGTAGGCACTAGAGTCAGTGTTGTAACATGATAACCTGATTCTGCAAACACACTTCCTGTAAGCGCGTCCTCCTACTGGGACTGCAAGATCAGTGCATTAACCTACACAATCATCCAACTATGGAGGATTTAAAGGATAATATTGTACATAACTGCATTCATGCCATTAATCTATTAACAGACCAGTTTCACAGGTCTACTGCAGTCAAATCAGGCTGCTCCTTGCAGAGCAACAACTGAGACAGGCTCATTAAGAGTAACTCCCAATTTAAGAATGGAATAAGAAGTGATTTGCTGGTTTAGTCTTTGACTTGGTATTTGATTCCCTGTTAATATCTAGTCATGCAAATTTAAAACTCATTCTTTTGTTATTGGCCTTTGGCAGCAGCCAGGATAACAGATTCCCTTCTTGTAAAAATAAATGGCGCTGTAAAACTAAAAAGTTGTTGCCATACAATCGCTCTGCCTGATAAACAAGCCTCACCTTTACATCAATACGAAGCTACACAGACATTCAAACAGAATGCCTCCAGAAGGAATCAAACATATATTCATTTGTCTAAGATAGATGCTCTCTGGCATATTAATATGACATCTCTGAGGTGTGTTCTTTCTTCTATATTCTAAGTTGAAATAGCAGGGCTGTTCAGTAAAGCTAAAATACAATTGCTATCATCAAAAATGTCTGGCAAAAACAGAATCTAAATACAAAAAATACCAAAGAATTGAAGACAGCTAGCTGTAACAAATTCTTCCACAAACATGAAGAGCCAGCGAAAGGGTCAAAAATAATTTTTGAAGATTCAATGTTTAAATGCCATATTACCATCACTGAAAGAGAATTCATTACCTGAAAGGCCATTTCTTTGTCACCAATTTGAACAGTGGCTATGGCCTGTAAAGTCTGGCCTTTGATTTCTTTTATACCAGTAACTGCCTTTGGGGTCGAGGAACTTGTAGAGCCCAGCAACTCAAATGTCTAAAACAAACAGAATTTCAACTCATTGATTGCAATGGAAGAGGTGTATCACAATAACATCAACAAATTCATAATTTAAATGGCGTCAAATAATATGTCCCAAGAAAAATCCAAAGTATGAAATATTAACAGGGCAGTAATCCTGCAAGGTGCACAAAATTTTCAGCTGGGGTTAACACACTGATGCCATGTGATCTATAAACGAAAGTTGTTTTGGGGAGTCTGGGCCCATAGAGCCAGCTTACAGATCACTCGGTTGGCATTCGGGACTAGGCTGAGCAGAGAGGCGCCAGGCCAAAATGTAGCATCTTCACACAGGGAGTGAAAGAAAATCAAACCGGGTTCCACGAGCTGAGTGTCACCTCATCAGCTAAAGGAACCACTGGCAAAGTTTTGATAGCAGACATTCTTCCAACAAAAATTGGCTGGGTGGTTGATAGTGAGGAGGATAGTTGTAGACTGCAGAAAGATATCAATGGGCTGGTCAGATGGGCAGAAAAGTTGCAAATAGAATTCAACCTGGAGAAGTTTGAGGTGGTGCATTTAGGGAGGTCAAACAAGTGAAAGATTACAAAATAAATCGGAGAATATTGCAAGGTATGGAAGAAGTGAAAGACCTTGGAGCGAATATCCACAGATCCTTGAAGACAGCAGGACAGGTTGATCGGGTGGCTAAGCAGGCATATGGAATCCTATTCCTTATTAGCTGAGGCATTAAACATAAGAGTAGGGAGGTTATGCCTGAACTATATAAAACATCAGTTAGGCCACAACTTGAATGCTGTTTGCAGTTCTGGTCACTTCATTATAGAAAGGATGTAATTTTATTAGAGAGGGTACAGAGGAGATTTACGAGGATGTTGCCAGAACTTGAAAATTGCAACTATAAGGAAAGACTAGGCAGGCTGGGGCTGTTCTTTTTAGTCAGCACATAACAAGCAATTCTAGATTTAGTCTGAGGAAATGAAGCTGGGTAAGTGCATAAAGTAGCAGTGGGTGACCATTTTGGAGGTAGTGACCATAATACAGTTAGATTTAACATAATTATGGAAAATGATAAAAATAGAACAGGAATAAAAGTTCTAAATTGGGAAAGACAAATTTTACGAAGCTGAGATGATCTGGCGAAAGTGGACTGGTTACAGCAACTTGAAGGGAAATCAGTGACAGATCAGTGAGAGACATTCAAATACTAGATTCTATGGGCACAGTGTAGACATGTTCACACAAAGAAAAATGGTGGTACTGCCAAATCTAGAGCCCCCTGGTTATCTAGAAGCATACAAGGTAAGATAAAGCAAAAAAAGAAAGTTTATGACAGTCACAAAAAGCTTAATATTGTTTAATATTATTTAATAATAAAGCTGAATATAGAAAGCACAGGGGTGAAGTAAAAAAGGTAATTAAGAAAGCAAAGAAAGGATATGAAAAAAATATTGGCAGGTAAAATCAAAGAAAACCCAAAGGTGTTTTACCAGTGCATTAAGAGCAAGAGAATAACTAAGGAAAGGGTAGGGTCTATCAGAGATGCACATGGCAATTTGTGCATTGATGCTGAAGATGTGGGCAGGATTCTCAATGAGTACTTTGTGTCTGTCTTCACCAAGGAGCGGGATGATGCAGACATTCTAGTTAAAGAGGAGGAATGTGAAATATTAGATACAATAAGCATAGTGAGACATGATGTACTGGAGGGACTAAAGGTGGATAAATCACCAGGGCCAGACGGATTGTATCCCAGGCTGTTAAAGGAAGTTAGGGAAGAAATAGCAGATGCTTTGAGGATCATCTTCCAATCCTCACTAGATACAGACGAGGTACCAGAGTATTAGAAGTCTGCGGACGTTGTACCATTATTTAAAAAGGGTACAAGGGATAGGCCAAATAAATATAGGCCGGTCGGTCTGACTTTGTTGGTGGGCAAATTATTGGAAGCAATTCTGAAAGACAGGATAAACTGTCACTTAGAAAGGAACGGATTAATCAGGGATAGTCGGCATGGTTTTGTTAGGGGAAGGTCATGTCTTATTAATTTAATCAAATTTTTTGAGGAAGTAACAAGGAGGATTGATGAGGGTAGTGCAGTGGATGTTGTCTACATAGATTTTAGTAAGGCATTTAACAAGGTCCCACATGGCAGGCTGGTCAGAAAGGTAAAAGCCCATGGGATACAGGGAAATGTGGCGAGTTGGATTCAAAATGCTCTCAGTGACAGGAAACAAAGGGTAATGGTCGATGGATATTTTTGTGAATGGAAAACGGTTTCCAGTGGTGCTCCACATGGCTCAGTGTTGGCTCCCTTGCTGTTTGTTGTACATATATTAATGATTTGGACTTAGTTGTGGATGGCATGATTGGGAATTTTGCAGATGACACAAAATTTGGCCATGCAGTTGCTAGTGAAAAAGATTGTCTCCAGAATGATATCAATGGTTTGGTTGAGTGGGCAGAAAAGTGGCAGATTGAATTCAATCCAGAGAAGTGCGAGGTAATGCATTTGGGGAGGGCAAACAAAGCTAGGGAATACTCAATAAACAGGAGGATATTGGGAGGGGTAGATGAAGTGCATGTCCACAGGTACCTGAAGGTGGCAGGACAGGTGGGTAAGGTGGTAAAGAAAGCATACTGAATGCTTTCCTTTGTTGAACAAGGCATAGAACAGAAAAGCAGGGATGTAATGATGCAACTGTATAAAATGCTGGTTGGGCCACAGCTGGAATTTTGTGTAGTTCTGGTTGCCACATTACATAGTAAGGACATAATTGCTCTGGAGAGAGTGTAGGGGAAATTTACAAGAATGTTGCCAGAGCTTGAAAATTGTACCAATGAGGAAACATTGGATAGGCTAGGGTCGTTTTCCTTGGAACTGAGGGGCGACCTGATTGAGCTGTACAAGGTTATGAGGGGCCGAGATGGAGTAGACAGAGATGCCCTGTCTACCCTAGCGGAGAGGTGAATTACCAGGGGGCACAGATTTAAGGTTATTGGTAGAAGGATTAGAGGGGAAATGAGGAAAAGCTACTTCACCCAGAGGGTGATGGGTGTTTGGAATTCGCTACCTGGTTTGGTGGTGGAGGCAGAAACCCTCAACTCATTTAAAAGGTACCTGGATCTGTGCCTGAAGTGCTGGAACCTGCAAGGCTATGGTGCTGGAAGGTGGGATTAGAATGGGTTTTTTGTTTTAGTTTTTTTGTTTTTTTTTTCTGTTTTGGCCAGCGTAGACACAATGGGCTGAATGGCCTCTTTCTGTGCCGTAACTTTTCTATGATTCTATGGTTCTCCTTGGAACAGAGGAGACTGAGAGGAGATTTGATTGAAATGTACAGACTTGCGAGGGGCCTGAAAAGAGTGGATGGGAAGGGCCTATTTACTTTAGCAGAGAGGTCAGTGACTAGAGGGCATAGATTTCAAGTGATTGGTAGAGGGGTTAGAGGGGAGATAAGGAAAATATTTTCACTCAGAAGGTTGTGCGGGTCTGGAACTGACTGCTTGAAAGGGTAGTAGAGGCAGAAACCCTCATTTAAAAAGGTATCTGGATATGCACCTCAAGTGCCGTAACCCGCAGGGCTATGGACCAAATGACGGAAAGTGGGATTAGGCCGGGTGGCTCGTTTTTGGCCAATGCAGACACAATGCGCCAAGTGGCTACTTTCTGTGCTGTAAACGTTCTATGATTCTAACAGCACGGACATGAATCCTTGCAGACGGATGATAAGGAGAGACATAGATAGACGATAAAACATGCACGCATCCTCTTAGTAAAGTGCTATAAACTTCAGACAATGTGCAGTCAACATACTGTACATAAACATGTAAAAGTTGGCCATGTGTAAAAGTCAACCCTATGATTTCGCACAAAAGTTGATCCTAGATTTTCAGGGATCAAACCGCATTGTGATTATTAATTATTTCCCGGTAATTACTCCGGTCCATGAATTGAAAGAGATAGTTATGGTATATAATACACAATTACCATAACATTACTATGAACAGGAGAGATCTGTTTGGGGATCAAATATCTGCTTATTTTTATTCACTTCAAACAAATCAATCTCCGAACAGAACAATCTTAATGATAGTAATATGGTCCTACAGCACTCCTGTACATTCACTCCTCTAAATTGGATGAACACAAGGGTCTAATGACAGGCCTGTTGACAAGGTGTTAGTTTGGTCAATTGAAGTGCTCTCGTTTCTGATTTAGAACATTGCAGTTTCAAACCAGAAAAATATTATGTTTACTTGTTCCCCTTTATCTATCCTGCTTGGTATCTCCTCAAAGAATTCTAATAAATTTGTCAGGCATGATTTCCCCTTCATGAAGCCATGATGACTCTGCTTGATTATATTATGTATAGCTAAATGCTCTGCTATTACATTCTTTATAATAGACTCCCACATTTTCTCAATGATGGATGCTAAGTTAACAGGCCTATAGTTACCTGTTTTTTGTCTCCCTCCCTTTTTGAATAAGGGTGTTACATTGGCAGTTTTATAATCCTCTGGGACTTCTCCAGAATTTAAGGATTATTGGAAGATTATTACCAATCATCCACTATCTCTGTTGCTACTTCCTTTATTATCCTAGGATACAACCCATAGGTCCAGAGGACTTATCGGCCTTTAGCCCCATTAGTTTTCCTAGTGCTTTTTCTCTGGTGATAGTTATATTTATTTCCTCCCCACCTTTTGCCCCTTGATTATTTAGTACTTTTGGAATGCTACTAGTGTCTTCTGCCGTGAAGACTGGTGCAGAGTATTTATTCAACTCCACTGCCATTTCCTGGTGCCCCATTATTATTTCCCCAGCCTCGTTCCCTAAGGGGCCTATGTTCATTTTGGCCTCTCTTCCTTTTTATATATTTAAAAAAGCCCTTACTGTCCATTTTTATATTACTTGCTAGTTTACCCTCAAAGTTTATCTTCTCCATCTCTGTTATTTTTTTAAAACTCTCCCAATTCTCTGGCTTACCACTAACCTTTGCCACATCGTATGTTTTTTCTTTCAATTTGATACTATCCTTAACTTCCTCGGTTAACCATGATTCATTTATCGCCTTCCTAGAATCCTTCTTCCTCACTGGGATATATCTTTGTTGTGAGTTATGAACTATTTTCTTAAGCGTCTGCCATTCTTCATTGTAATTACTCTTATTGTAATTGCTCTTTAGCGCAGTTGTTTCTGACGCAAGTTTCTCACTCTCAAGTGTTGTTCTAAACAGGCAATCAGAGACCACTGATCACAATGACAAAGGTTTCATTTTCTGAATGGTTCCTACCTACCTTTAATACGTCCTCCACTCCAGTTCTACCTTCTTTCCCAAGCATTAAATCATATGGGTAAAGTCTGTGGAGCAGTTGTTGGGCAGACAGCATGGGAAACACATCCTGGTCAGAAAGCAACATGTTAATTAAACTGTCCGCAGAATTAAAACTCATTCTAATGCTCTGCTTTCAGTTGTACATACCATGATTTTAATGACAGCTGCTAAGTTATCCACTGGGAACTCAGGCAGACCAAGGGTCGTGGACTCTTGAGAGCAGAGGGTCGAAGCAAAGGATAACATCTGAGATACTCTGGTAAAGTAGAAGTAGTCATTAAGTTGCAGATTCCTAGTCAACTGGAGGTTTTCATTTCATTAGATAGCTAATGGTATATTTTAGTTTTTAGTAAACGTTTAAAAACTAAACTCCCACTCTGCTGAAATAACACAACGCTGCAAGTTGTAAAAGTTTTCCTATCTGTCTTCTGAAGTGAGGGTAGATTTCAAACAAACACCCTGGGAGCAGAATGTAATGCAACAGGAGCAGCTATTGGGGTTTCAGGTGTGGAACTCAATGCATCCAGCCCGATTTTCCATATAGATGCATAACCCGGCACTGGCCACAGTGCTTGAACTCGTAAAATACATTCCCGATTCACAATATTTCCAGTAAATTTCCTGCACGCTGTTAAGTAAATGGGCACAGATACAAAAGAAAGAAATACAAGAAATAGATCCTGAAATGAAGTTCACCAAAGTTTTTCAAGCACACTGAAAACATAATAACATGACTGCACAATGCTAACAACTTCCATTTATATAACAACTTTAACCCAGAAAAACAGCTAATCTAGAAGCTCCTCAGAGAGAAAAATGAAAAGGAACAGATACAGGGCCAAGGTAGCAGAGTTAGAAGTGACTGAAAAATTGGTCAAAAAGGTGGAGGCTTTCAAGTCGGTGAGGGAATTGGAGAGGTTAAGGAGTGAGTCTGCAACCTCCTCCAAGATCGCTGTAATCCTTCAATTCTGGCCTCTTGTACATACCCGATTTCCTTCACTCCACCACTGGTGGCCATGCCTTTACCTGCCTGAGCCCTTAGCTCTGGAATTCCCTCCCTAGCCCTCTCTACAACTTTACTATGCTCCTTAAAACCGACCTCTTTGATCAACTGTTTGGTCACCTGTTCTATTTTTCTCTGTATGTGGTTCAGCGTTGAATGTTGTTCAACATTCCTCTGAGGGTCCTTGGGACTTTTTAACTACATTAAAGGCTCCATATAAATGTAAGTTATTGTTGTTTAACTGCAGATTCTCCGATTGTCGAATGATGCATGCTGACTCTGTGGTTTTATATGTCATGTGGTCAGCACAGACTATTGCAGAGAATCCTATCACACACAATCCAGTCATACAGCTCCCTGATCTGCAACTCTTCGGTGTTCCATTCATTCCAGGTGCTGCCTGAATTCCACTCCTTCGCCACCCTGTGCTTCCTCACCCCCATGGCCTCTGACTCTGGGGAGCCTGAGCCCATTACTCACAATCATTTCCCACCTTTCAACAGCAAGTTAGGAAAAACCTATCAGGTAGGTTTTCATTTTGCTCTTTGAATGATAGGTATCCTCCACTCAAAACAGATTCTGGGGAAACCACATTTTAATCATGTGTGTAGCATAAGGTTGCCAACTCTCCAGGAATTAAAGATTAATCTTCAGGAAACTGCTGTGAGCAACCCAAGAGGAAAATCACAGGGTCATTAAAAAATCATGCACATTTAAAAAACATTTTTTCTAATGCTTTTTGGTTACCAGTTATAAAAAACATAGGAGATCCAAATCAAGGTTGTTTGGGTCATTCTTGACTATCAGTCAATCAAGTAATGAAGACACTATTCGCCTTCCAACTGTTGTGGAAAGGCGATGCATCTTGAGGATGGATGTGTTGGGCGACCAACAGCAGGACTGTAGAAGAGGGATGAGTGGAGGTGGGGGCGGGAGTTGGGAGGTGGGGTGAGTCATACAGTCACACAACTAGGAATATGTCCAACAGAGTTGACAACCCAAGCAGATTGAAGTTGCAGACTGGTGGTGCTTCAATCAGTCCAATACTGTTTCACCATATAAAGTCCCAGAATCTGAAAGAACACTTAAGCTAATTAACCCTGTAACACAACCACCAGATCCAGGATCTGCAGGAATAGACATGTGAGGATTGCAGTGTGCAGAGGGTCCTCATTATTTGAAGAAGACCTTACCCAAGCAGGGTTGTTGCCTTCCTCGTGGCAGGGGGAAGATCATCAAACAGTGGCTGGAAAAACTTCAAGCATGACAGGGTAAACAACTAGCGATCAAGGTGCATGGCAAAGGGAATATATTTAAGGCTGAGATAGACAAATTTTTGATCTCTCCAGGAATCAAGAGATATGGGGACCAGGCAGGAAACTGGAAGTGAAGCCAAAGATCAGCCATGATTGTATTGAATGATGGAGCAGGCTCGACAAACCATATGCTCTACTCCTGCTCCTATTTCTATGTTGTTATGTTCTTTAGGTACCACATAAAAGCTGACTACATAAGATAGAGCTCATGATGTTGGGGGTAGTATATTAGCATAGATAGAGGATTGGTTAACTAACAGGACACAGAGTTGGGATAAATGGGTCATTTTCAGGTTGGCAATATGTAACTAGTGGAGTGCTACACTTCACTACAGATCACTTCTGGGACCTCAACTATATTATTGACTTGGGTTAAAGGTTAGCGTGTAATGTAGCCAAATTTGCTGATTAAAGATAAGAAAGCAAGTCGTGAGGAGGATACAGAGTCTGCACAGGGAGATAGGTTAAATGAGTGGGTAAACATTTGGCAATGGAGTATATAATGTGGGAAAATGTAAGGTTATCCATTTTGATAGGAAGAATTCAAAAACAGAATATTATTGAAATAGAATGAGACTCAGAGTGCTGCAGTACAGATGGATCTGGGTATCCTCGTACATGAGGTTAGCATGTCGGTACAGCAAATAATTTGGAAGGAAAATGGAATGTTGGCCTTTATTGCAAGGGAGTATAAAAGTAGGGAAGTCTTGCTACAGGGTATTGGGGAGACCACACCTGGAATACAGTCTACAGCTCTGGTCTTAAGGAAGGACCTACTTGCATTGGAAGCAATTCAGAGAAGGTTCACTGGGCTGATTCCTGGGATGAAGGGATTGTCTTATGAGGAAAGGTTGAGCAGGTTGGGCCTATACTCATTGGACTTTAGAAGAATAAGAGGTGTTCTTATTGAAACATGTAAGATTCTGAGGGGGCTTGACAAGGCAGATAGATGTTGAGAGGACATTGCCCCTCGTGGGGGAACTTAGAACCAGAGGAGTTTCAGAGTAAGGGGTCTCCCATTTAAGGTGGAGATGAGGGGGAATTTCTACTCTCAGAGGATCATTAGTCTTTGGAATTCTCTACCCAGAGAGCAGTGGAGCCTGGGTCACTGAATATATTCAAGCCTCAGTTAGACAGAGTTTTGATTTGTCTAAGGGAGTTAAGGGTTATTGGAGGGCAGGCAGGAAAATGGAATTCTGGCCAAGGTCGGATCAGCCATGATCTTAATGAATGGCACAGCACTCTTGATGGTTGAATGGTCTACTCCTGCTCTTATGTTATGTTCTTACAACAAAAATCTATCTACTTCACTCTTGAAAACTCCAATTTCCCAAGCATCCAAAGGTTTTTAGGGGGCCATGTTCCAAATTTCCACTAACCTTTGTGTGAAAAACTGTTTTCTGATTTCACTTCTGTAGGTTTAGCTCTAAATTTCAAGTTCTGCCCCCTTGTTCTGGACTCTCTCACCAGACAAAATAGTTTATCTGTATCCATCCCATTGAATCATCATTAATCATTAGTAAAATTATAATATTAAACATTTTAATTAAGTCAACCCTCAACCTTTTAAACTCAAGGGACTACAACCCAAGTAAAAGCAATTTGTCCTCATAATTTAACCCTTTTAGCCCCAGTAACGTAAGTCATCACAATAAGACAGCAAAATAAATGGGGTGGGATACTGAATACACCTGCCAGAATGCTTGGAGATATGTTAAAGCTGATCTTTAAAAGCAACTCTATGGTCCCTGTACGTCTCAACTTGGGTAATGCCCCATTAGGTAGAATAGAATGGAACAGGTAAGCAGTTTAAAGGAGATTAGCAATTAGCTGCATCCAGAGAGACTGGGTAGTTGTGCATGGAACTCTGTTGGAAGCGGCAGGAAGTGATTATTTGGATGCCTGGGAGAATCAGTGCTGGGACCTTTGCTACACATATCTACTGTGATTTGAATATGGGGATACATCTATTAAAATTCAAAGGAAGGTTAAGGAGCAAACAGGCAGACAGTGAAATACTTAGGGAATAAAATCGGGGAGAAAGGAACAATAGCAGGCACACAAATAGAGAGGCACACAGAGGAGAAACAGGATACACACCCAGCCTGCCTAACTGACTTGTCCACCTGGTTTGTGCCTGCTTAATGGATAAGGTATCGTTAAACAATCATACCTTTCCGAGGGTACATTTGGTCCAACAGCATACAAGACTGCCAACTGGTCCTAGCAAAGTAATAAAAATTAACATCGTCAATAAAGTGAGGAAGTGTGAAGAATAGGAGCATACTGCTGGCTGACTCAAGAGTTCCTTGAAGCTGCAAATTCCAACCCTGCCAGATTCCCTCCTTTAAAATCTACCTGCTCCTAAAGTCAGTGACTCATGCTAGGACATGGTCTATAACAGGGTATCCAAAATCTTGGAGTTGGGAGCTGCATATAAATGTCAAAAACAGTGAGTGAATCTTAAAAGGTTGTGCAGAAATTTGAGGCCCAATACACTAGGATTCAAACGCCCCCAAGAACTCAATTCCTGATACAAACATCTTCTACCCGTCCCCCATATATTAGAGGGCCCATGAACATAAATTGAGACTGCCCCCTTCTGACTCCCATCGCCACCCCAGTATACAAATAGCCAGACTCTGTTGTATGCCAGACACGAGAAGTAATGTACCAAAAGAGGCCACAGGCACATGATAACAGCAAAAAGCAAGACCCCACAACACAAAACTCGCCCCTCTTCTCATCTCCAAAACTTTCATGCTGCACTCCATCCTCACTTCTTTTTCTCTTTTCCCATCTCGCTTGCTTCCAATTCTTATTTCCATCTTTCTCACCCCACCCTCATTCCTAACCTTCTCTCACCCCCTGTCCTCACTTCTCTTATCCATCCTCGGTCTCACCCTTCTTCCCTCCCACCCTCACCACTATCCCTGTCCAGCCCTGAAGCAAACTGGTGAGAATTTAGCCTCAGTCTTTCCCCAGGTTGAACGGCTAATGGGCTGCTCTTGAATCGATCAAAGTCCATCAAGCAGGGAATAGTGTCTTCTAGTTCTCAAAGCTCAGGAAGCTTCGAAAGCCACAGATGAGCTACTTAAAACTTCTTCTCATACAAAAGTACAATTAGTTATGAAGATTATGAAGCACTAATTGCATTACAAGAGTCCATTACACTACTAAATAATTAAACTAAGATATCACAGTGGCATCATTTTTAATTGTGCATAATATAGCAACCAAAGTAGGTTTTGATTAAGCTATCTGCTCATATCGCTATCATATGGGAAGGCTAAGATTACCTTAAAAGGCAGACAATATATGTCCCTGGCCTGAAACCTGGAACGAAGCGGAGGATCCAGAGGATTTCCAGGATACCTTGGGACTGGTAGACCCAGGGCTATAACCCTGAAGTCCTCACTAACTCGGACAATCTTCCACGCATCCAGCTCCTCCCTCGTATGTTCCTACGTGAAGAGCAGCATATTAAATACAGGTCAAAGCAGCACCATACAATAAACCTTTCAATGTGAACAACAAAATTGCTGCAAATTCAAAGCAAGTCAGTCAGCCACTTAAATAAAGGGGGTGTTCCTGCAGCTTGGCAATAGCATTTGAGCCAGAAAGTTGTAGGATCATAGCCCATTCTTGCACCTGAGCATTTAATATGCGCCAATACATCAATGCAGTAGTGAGGGAATGCTGCATCATCAGAGGGGCATCCTTTGAATGATACATTAAAATGAGATCCCATTTGCCCATTTGGAGCCTCAGGTTAACACTAATGATCCTGTAGTATGATTAAAAGAACAGGGAGATCTCCCAATGTCCTAGCCAATATTCCCTCCTCAACCAACATCATAAATTATGTTCACCTCACTAATTATAAAGCACAGAAAATGGTTGACATATTTGCCTACACTGATTGTACTTCAAAGAGATGCATTATATATGAAGTGCTTTGCGACATTTCTAAAATACTTTTTTTATTCTTTTGTGGAATGTGGACGTCGCTGACAAGGCTAGCATTTGTTGCCCATCCCTAATTGCCTTTTGAACTGAATGGCTTGCTAGGCCACTTCAGAGGGCAGTTAAGAGTCAAGCACATTGCTGTGGGTCTGGAGTCACATGTAGACCAGGCCAGGTAACGATGATAGATTTTGTTTCCTTCCAGCTGCTGTGGTGGGGTTTGAACCCTTGTCCCCAGAGCATTAGCCTGGGCCTCTGGATTACTAATCCAATGACATTACCACTGCAATCACCCTCTTACCATGAGGCACTACTACCTCTCCACCTCTCTCTCCCCTCCCAGAAGCCCCTTATTTCAACCTACCTCTTCAATCAGGCTTATGATTGGCCCTTCTAATCCCTCCCTCTTTCGCCTAGTGGCCACTTTCCTCACACCTGTTTGGGATATCATTCAATATTAAACGTGCCATTTAAATCCAAGGTACTGAGTTGGACCTGTCATCAGAATACCATAGTGAGGTAGACAACACCCCTTATGGAGTTGATGAAAATAAAGAGAGGAATGGCCACCCAAGTGAAAGGTCAAGTACAGAGATATATTGCACACTTGCTCAAAAGGGCATTTAAAACATTACAGAGACTTTAAAGTGCTGGAAAGGGGCACAAAGTCTATATATCATCCTGTAAAAGTTACGGGAAAGAAAAATGTGAGTTAACAGTGCGACAAAGTAGAATGGAAAATAGAATCCAAAGGGCTCAATATTTCCAGGTTATATAAGTCCCCTTTACCTTCAGTAGCTTGTCATAGCGATCTGCAGACATAAGGAAACGTCCATCTTCCAGCTGCATCTCCCGGTTTTCTAGCAGATTATTTAAAACGGGTAGCACATTGCGTTCAGCTTTTTCCAGTCCTTCTAGCACTAATATCCTGCCTTCAGTCGCAGCTCGAACAGCACACTTTCCAGGGGGAAAACAAAATGAAGCTCTTTAACACAGGGACCATGGGGCAGAAAGTGACCAACAATCTTCATGTAGTACAACCAACCTGAAATAAAACATAGGTCTTATACCCGAAATGTCTGTCAATCACACGGGAGTATGATAACCTGTCAGGAAGAAGCATAGAGCAAAGTTTTCTGATGACCATGCCTATACAAATGTTGAATGTTCTTAAATGTACTAAATGTTTGCATGATGAGAATGTGGAACTCATTACCATTTGAGGGAAATAGCTTAGGTTCATTTAAGGGGAAGTTAGATAGGTGCATGAGGGAGAAAGAAATAGAAGGATATTTTGCTAGGGTGAGATGAAGTAGAGCAGGGCGGATGCTCATGTAAAGCATAAACACCAGCCTTGAGCTTTGGACCATATGGCAGAAGTGTTTAAAATTTCAGGTTACAAATACTGTAAAACTGCTGGAAACTTGTGAATTTAATATTCAGCAGTCTGACATATAAAAAATACACTGGAACCCAGACCCCCAACATTTCTACTTATTTATGCGAGGATGAGTGAACTGAACAGTAGAGGCCACAGCATGTTGCTCTTGCAGACCTGACCAAAGTCTTTGATCTGGTTAGCAGATATGATCTGTTTTCCCTTCTTCACCAAAGCCACTCCAGATCACAAAATCCTTCCACTGTGAAATGAAAGGAAGAATCATGTACAATGGAATGACACCTGACACAGTCCCAGTATGGAGTGCAATGAACCAGGGTTGGGTACTTGCACCAATGTTGTTTGGCATCTTCTCATCCAGCCTCCTCTTGCATGCTTTCCGGGATAAAGATTTCAGAGAAGAAACATGAGATCAGATGGAAGATTGTTCAGCATGCCCAGATTGAGAGTAAAGATGAAAGTCAGACATTCTAGATACGTGAACTCATGTTTGCTGATGATGCAGTTTGTGTGGCACATTCAGCTGAAGGCCTGCAGTCAATTCCAAAAAACCTTCTCACCTGCTGCAGAGAAATTTGGAGTCATGATCAAGCAAACAAAAGACAGTGACAATGACTCAAGTCAGCCCAAAGCAGCACCAGAACTAAATACTGACTGGAAAAATGTAGACAAATTTTGCCACCTGGGGTCAACAGGTTCAAGTGAAATGAAGCTTGATGAAAAGGCAACAGCTCATATTGGTACTGCTGCTGTGGCATTTGGAAAGCTTCAGGCAAGAGCCTAGAAAAAACTCAAATTCATATAATTACCACACAACTAAAAATCTATAATGCCTGCATACTGTCTGTGCTGGCCCACTGAAGAAGCAATTCACCGAGAGCCAATCCCCACCTTCTCCCCTTGGCCCTGCACATTTTCCTTTTCAGATAATTATCCAATGCCCTTTCGAATGCCTTGATTGACCCTGTCTCCACCACACTCTCAGGCAGCGCATCCCAGATCCTAACACTCTATTGACCCTGTCTCCACCACACTCTCAGGCAGTGCATTCCAGATCCTAACCATTCGATTGATCCTGTCTCCACCACACTCTCAGGCATCGCATCCCAGATCCTAACACTCGATTGACCCTGTCTCCACCACACTCCCAGGCAGCGCATCCCAGATCCTAACCACTCACTATATGAAAAAGCTTTCCTTCATGTCATTATTGCTTCTTTTGTCAATTACCTTAAATCTGTGCCCTCTGGTTCTCGATTCCTCCACTCATAGGGCAGTTTCTCCCTATCTACTGTCTAGACTCCTGGTAATTTTGATTACCTCTCTCAAATCTCCTCTCAACCTTCTATTCTCCAAGGAAAACTGTCCCAACTTCTCCATTATGTCTGCGTAATGGAAGTTCCTTGTGCCTGGAACCATTCTCATGAATCTTTTCTGCACCCTCTCCAATGCTTTCACATTCTTCCTAAAGTGTGGTGACAAAAACTGAATGCGATTCTCTAGTTAAGGCTGAACCAGTGTTTTATACAGGTTTATCATAACCTCCTTGCTCTTGTACTCCATGCCCCTATTAATAAAGCTTTATCAGCTGCGCTCTCAACCTGTCCTGCTACCTTCAATGATTTATGCACATATACACCCAGGTCTCTCTGCTCCTGCATCCCCTTTAGAATTATATCCTTTATTTTATATTGTCTCTGCGCATTCTTCCTACCAAAAAATGTCACACTTCTCTGCGCTAAATTTCATCTGCAAATCATCCGCCCATTCCACCAACCTTTCTATGTCCTTTTGAAGTTCTACACTATCTTCCCCACAGTTCACAATACTTCTAAGTCTTGTATCATATGCAGATTTTGAAATTGTGCTTGTACATCAAGGTCTAGGTCATTTATATCAAGAAGAGCAGGGGTTCCAACACCGACCCAGGAGAACCCCACTATAAACCTTCCTCCAGTCTGATAAACAACCATTAGCCACTACTTTGTTTCCTGTCACTCAGCCAATTTGTATCCAAGTTGTTACTGTCCCTTTTTTTCTTTCATGGGATGTTGGTGTCACTGGCAATGGACAATTTGTTGTCCATCCCTAATTGCCCTTGAGATGGGGATGGGTGAGCCGCCTTCTTCAACTGCTGTAGTCCATCTGCTCTAAGTACACCCACAGTGCTGCTGAGAAGGGAGTTCCAGGATTTTGATTCCGTGACAGTGAAGGAGCAGCAATATAGTTCCAAGTCAGGATGGTGGCTTGGAGACGAACTCGCAGGTGTTCCATGAGCTCTAACTTTGCTCTGCTTGAGAAAGATCCTTGGGATCTATTGGTAGCATAGATTCGCCAACACAGCAGTGCTGCAGTTTTCTAATTCCAATTCTCTTGGCTCAAGCAGCATCAGCTATGATGGCTAGGCCTTATCTTTAGAATGGGTGATGGTCAACTACCAAAAGAAGCACTGTATGGAAAGCTTCATGGCGCCAATAAACCTGATGGGTGACAAAAACTAAGATACAAGGATTCATGCAAACAAGACATTATTTTATGCCAGACTGACTTCAACAACTGGGAACAGCTGGGACATGACCAAAGCACTTGGTGCCAAAGTCTCCATACTGGTGCATGGAAATTTGAAGGTCTACATCTTCAAACTGCCACAGAAAAGTACCATCACAGCAAGGAGCCTGTGGCAGTAGAATCAGCAAATGATGACCTATGATACCCCCAACCCTGCAACAAGATCTCTGCTCACCTTCAATTCTTACCTTTTGCACATCTCAGACTTTCATTGCTCCACCACTGGTGACTGTGTCTTCTGCAGCCTGAGCCCCAAGCTCTGGAATTCTTCCCTAAATCACCTTGCTTCTCTCTCTCACTCCTCAGAACATTCCTTGGAATGATTTACTACATTAAATGTAGTATATAAAAGCAAGTTGTGAACACCTCCAGGAATTCATTTGCGTTGCCATAGCCTCCAGGGCTATGGGTCAAGCACTGGAAAACGGTATTAGTGCAGTCAGATCTTTGTTGACCAGCCGAATGGCCTCCTTCTATGCTGTAGATGTCTATGAGTCTATGAGATGTGAGCATAATTTCTAGGCTGACATTCTAGTGCAGAACAATGGGAGTGCTGCACTGTCCAAGGTGCAGTTTTTTGGATGAGATGTGAAACCGAGGCCCATCATTGCTCTCAGGTGAACTAAAAGTACCCATGACACTGTTTCTAAGAAGATCAGGTGAGTTCTCAATGGTGTCCCGATCAGTATTTATCTTCTAATCAACATTACAAAAAACAATTATCCAGTCATTATCATATTATTCTTTGTAGTACCTTGCTGTGCAGAAATTGGATACCACATTTCCTATATTACAACACTGACAACACTTCAATAGCACTTGATTAGCTGTCAAGAGTTTTGGGACATCCATTAAATGTGCTATATAAATCCAAGCCTGTCTTTCTTCTTTATAAATGGTGAATTAGACGATTGGTTACATGCTTGGATATCCTGGCTACACAAACTTTCAACATATTTTAAACTCAGTTGGCTGTTTTCAGATCCTAGGTCAGAGTAGCTCAAAGATTACAGGAACAATTATTTTGGACATGTATTGATTTTTTTTGCTGTAAAATGCGCATTCTCACTGCATCAGTTCCACATTCATCTACAAGTACATCCAGTCTATCATGCTGCTGATGTTACACTTTGATGACTAGCTTGAAATAAGACAACTCATAACTGAATATAAGCCACACAAATCAAAGTGAGGAAAATGGCTAGAAATGTAAAAAATGAGAAACTACTTAGATTTATAGAGACCAAACTTGAATGATCAGTCAGGAGAAGCCACCAATGAATACATGAACAAATCAAATCACTCAAAATACTTTCCAAGAATTTTCTGTTTCCCTTACCCCATGAAATAATCTCAAAATAAGTTGGAAAAGATATTAACATTATTTTACAAGTAAATATTTCACAATATGATTTTTGGACACTCAAGTCTCTCTCAAGAGCCATGAATTGGAGTTGATATTCTTTCAAAGCTGTCATTCTGTTAGCTGAAGGTAATTACCAATTACACCCATGTCCAAATTCCCAGCTATCATAACCTAAGCATGTTCGTTGTGTAGAACTGAGTATAAATAAGATGATTTTCTAATGTAGATGTGCCATTCCGCAGCTGCAATGGTACTTTGACATTTCAACTTCAAACCAAGTTGCAGGAAAAATTTTAAAACTTTTTTTCAAGTAAAATATTTGCAAGAAAACTGTTTTCAAATTCTTACATTCTACTTGACAGAATAGGGACAGAAAAGGGAATGAATAGAGCTTTGTCTATAACTCTATGGGACAGAAGGAGGCTATTTTTCCCATCGATTCCATGCTGGGTCTCCTCAGAGCAATCCAGTCAGTCCCATTTCCCAGTTCTATCCACATAGCTCTGCAAGTTTATTCCCCTCAAATGCCCACCCAATCTCCTCTTGAATTCAGTGATTGCCTCCATATCCACCACCCTCATAGGCAGCAAGTCTATACCAAAAATTCAAAGGATTTCTTATTTACATAAATATTTATTCATTTTTCCCACTGCCAAATTCAAGGGGTGCCTTTATCCAGGCTTTAAAAGTACCTATGAATTAATTTTTCCAAATTCCAAAATAACTTTAGAATCTTAAAGGGAGGGACAGAGAGAAAGAGAGAGGGAGGGACAGAGAGAGAGAGAGAGGGAGAGGCAGACACACACAAAGAGAATGAAAAAGATAAATGCCAGCCAGGTCATCAGATAGAGCTTCCCTGCTTTTATTCAAAATAGTGACATGGGGATCCTTTGAGAGGGCAGACAGGACCTTGGATTAACAGCTCATCAGATACCTACACGACATGGACTGCAGTGGTTCAAGAAGGCAGCTCACCATCACCTTCTCAATGGCAATTAGAGATGGGCAATAAATGCTGGCCTAGCCAGCGACACCCATATCCCATGAATGAATTAAAAAAACATAAAGACAACACCCCTGACAGTGCAGCACTCGCTCAGAACTGCGCTAGAGTTTTAGCCTGAATTTTGTACTCAAAAGTCTCTATAATGGGACTTGAACCAATAATCTTCTGGCTGAGGGGTTTAAGCGCTATCACACTGTCTAATATGCAACAGTCAACCCTATATAGCCACTGGCAAGTCTACAAGGAGTACAGTTAAAAAGAAATATTAAGGAGGTGGTGGCGGCACCTCTGCATAGCAGACGTATTATACAAGAATGCTCCACTCTAGTTAATTAATGTGTATGCCCTGGCTCAAAAGAGTGAGCAACTAGCTGTCCTTCAGCAGCTCCCACCGCTGCTGGCGACTTCCAAGCCAGTCGTTCTGGGTGGTGACTTCAACTGCATTATCGATGCAGCTGAACGATCTGGCAGGGCTGACAACAGACTGGATACCACGTCCAGACTCCTCATGGAAACAGTAAGGGATGCCAAGCTGCACAACTTCAACAACCCTGCAGACGGAGCACAGCAAGGTACACCTGGTCGTGGCCAGACGGGTCCATCCATTCCAGGGTAGACTTCCTGTTTGTGTCCCGAGTGTTCATGGTCAAATCCACCAATGTCAAGCTGGTGTTCTTCTCTGACCACTGCATCCTACTAGCTGACTGTCACTTACAGGAAGACCAGAGGATTGGCAAGGGAACATGGAAGCGGAATGTGACACTCTTGACCCCAGAAAAAGTTGGGGAACTCAAAAGGGATTACAAAGGTTGGAGAACTGTGAAACCCCTCTTTTGAGTCCCTAACACACAGGTGGGAAGCAATCAAGGGGAAGATCAAGAGGTTTTTCATCCTCAAAGGTATTCAGAAGGCTAGAAAGGAACAGAAGGCAATGCCCCAACTCCAGAAAAACATGCAGAATCTGCTCTGGCTGCAGTCAATTTGGGTCAATTTCAAGGAGGACCTCCAAGATGTGAAGAGCCAGCAAGCTTCACTCTTTGCCTCAGAGGCCTCCAAGGTCACCTCCCAGTCCAGAGTCCACTCTGTGGAGCAGGATGAGAAGTGCTAACTTTTTTTCTTCCAAAGGTTACACAGAGCGAGCTCTGTGATCACAGAATCACACAGTGCAGAAGAGGCCCTTTGGCCCACTGAGTCTGCACCGACACGTGAAAAACAACTGACCTACCTAATCCCATTTACCACCACTTGGCCCATAGCCTTCAATGTTATGACATGCCAAATGTCCATCTGGGTACTTTTTAAAGGATGTGAGGCAACCCGCCTCCACCACCCTCCGGGGCAGTGCATTCCAGACCGCCACCACCCTCTGGATAAAAACGTTTTTCCTCACATCCCCCCTAAACCTCCTGCCCCTCACCTTGAACTTATGTCGCCTCATGACTGACCCTTCAACTTAGGGGAACAGCTGCTCCCTATCCACCCTGTCCACGCCCCTCATAATCTTGTACACCTCGATCAGGTCACCCCTCAGTCTTCTCTGCTCCAACGAAAACAACCCAAGTCGATCCAACTTCTCTTCATAACTTAAATGTTTCATTCCAGGCAACATCCTGGTGAATCCCCTCTGCACCCCCTCCAGTGCAATCACATCCTTCCTATAATGTGGCGATCAGAACTGCACACAGTACTCAAGCTGTGGCCTTACCAAGGTCTCCCTACTTTTGTAATCTATGCCTCGATTGATAAAGGCAAGTGTCCCATATGCCTTTTTCACCACCCCACTAACATGTCCCTCCGCCTTCAGAGATCTATGGACACACACGCCTAGTGTCATGCCGTTCATTGAATACTTCCTTGTCAAATTTCTCCTTCCAAAGTGTATCACCTCATACTTTTCAGGGTTAAATTCCATCTGCCACTTATTTGCCTATTTGACCATCCCGTTTATATCTTCCTGTAGCCCAAGACACTCAACCCCTCACTGTTAACCACCCGGCCAATCTTTGTGTCATACGCAAACTTACTAATCCTACCCCCCATATAGTCATCTATGTCGTTTATATATATGACGAATAATAGGGGACCCAGCACAGATCCCTGTGGTACACCACTGGACACTGGCTTCCAGTCACTAAACCATCCTTCTGTCATCGCCCTCTGTCTCCTACAACCAAGCCAATTTTGAATCCACCTTATCAAATTACCCTGTATCCCATGTGCATTTGCCTTCTTTATAAGTCTCCCATGTGGGACTTTGTCAAAGGCTTTGCTGAAATCCATATAAACTACATCAACTGCACTACCCTCATCTACACACCTGGTCACCTCCTCAAAAATTTCAATCAAATTTATTAAGCATGACCTCCCTCTGACAAAGCTATGCTGACTATCTCTGATCAAACCTTGCCTCTCCAAGTGGAGATAGATACTTTCCTTCAGAATTTTCTCCAATAGTGTCCCTACCACTGACATGAGACTCACTGGTCTGTAGTTCCCTGGCTTATCTCTACAACCCTTCTTAAATAGCAGAACCACATTAGCTGTTCTCCAGTTCTCTGGCACCTCCCCTGTGGCCAGACAGGAATTAAAAATTTGGGTCAGAGCTCCTGCGATCTCCTCCCTAGCCTCCCTCAGCAGTCTTGGACACAAATCATCTGGACCAGCAGCCTGAAGGAAGAAGGTGGCTCTGCAAAGTCACCATCATCCAACATTTTGATGATCAGCAAATCCTTTTATGCCAGATTGTATGATGTGAAGCCCGTAAGCAGCATGGCCTCCCAGTCCTTCCTGTCCTCTATTAAGGTGGCCTTAGATGACAGTATGTGGGAGTGTCTGGACAAACTGCTAACTCTGAATGACCTGACTTAGGCTCTTGAGTCCATCGAGAGGAGTAAAACTCCCGGAAGCGATGGCTTACCGGCTGAGTTGTATACGGCTCTGTGGGACTGGATCGGCCCAGACCTGCTAGAAGTGTACGACAGTATGCTTCTGGCTGGCAGCATGTCAGAATCCATGAGGAAAGGCATCATCACCCTGATCTACAAGCGGAAGTGGAAAAAGGAGTAAATTAGAAATTGGCATCCCATTTCACTGTTGAATGTGGATTATTAAATTCTGTCCAAGGTCATCGCCAATCGGGCCAAGTCAGTTCTGAAGTTGATGGTCCACCCTGATCAGACCTGCGCTGTACCCAGCGGGAAGATCTCTGACAGCCTTGCGCCACTCAGGGATACGATTGCTTATGTACGGGACAGGGGTGTAGACACCAACCTCATCAGCCTGGGCCAGGCGAAGGCTTTTGACAGAGTATCACACACCCACATAGTGGACGTACTCTCCAAAATGGGGTTTGGGGAGGGAATCCACAATTGGATCCAACCACCCTACACAAACGTAAGTAGCATAATTTCAATCAATGAGCGGGAATCGGAAAGCGTTTCATTAAATCTGGAGTCCGGCAGGGCTGCCCTCTCTCCCCTGTCCTGTTCATGTATTGCATAGAGTCCTTTGCTGAGTCCATCAGGAAGGATCCGAGCATAAGAGAAGTGACGATCTCAGGCAGCAGAGGCACTCAGGTCAAAGCCTCCCTGCACACGGAAGATGTTACCGTCTTCTGCTTGGATCTGCTGTCGGTGCGCAGACTGATCAACATCTTCCACCAGCTCGAACTGACCTAGGAAGCCAAGGTAAATTGTGGCAAGAGTGAGACCATGTTCTTTGGGGACCGAGCTGACCGATCCTTTATACCCTTCATCATTAGGTCAGACTGCCTGAAGGTGCTGGGGATATGGTTCGGAGGGACTAGGTCATGCATTAGAAACTGAAAGGAGCGAATAACTATGGTAAAAAAAAACTGGGCAGTGATGCTCCCTCTCCATTGCAGGTAAGAACCTGGTCATCAGGTGAGAGGCACTCTTGGTGTTGTGTACGTGACGTGGGTCTGGCCCATTCCTCACTCCTGCGCTGTGGCGATCACCCAAGCCACCTTCCACTTTATCTGGAGGTCAAAAATGGACCATGTTTGCAGGTACAAGATGTACAAACCTCTAGATAAAGGGGGAAAGAACATGCCCAACATCGACTTCATCCTGATGGCCACCTTTGTGAGTGGCTGCTTTAAGCTGTCATAGACCCTCAAACACCAAGTGTCACTATGTGCTGAGATTCTACCTGTCCCCAGTGATGCGAGGATGTGTCTGGCCACGCTGCCATGGAACGCTCCAAGTAGTTGGACCGTACCGTACCGCCTTCCCCTCTTGGAAAAACTTATGCAGAGAAACACCTTTAACCACAAATCCAGGTAGTGGTCTGCATGTAACATCCTAGAGGTCCTGAGGGAAAAGGAGATGGTGGATCCTATCAGATGTTGCCCTGAGCAGACTGTCAGTCATTTGGCAGAATGCCTCATCACCAGAACTTTCAAACAAGCACCAATACACAGCTTGGCTGGTGGTGAGAAAGACCCATCAGACCCATTCGTCAGGTCCTTCCTACATGCCCAGAGTCTTACCCCCTCCGCCTGTTGCCGCATGTCGAGGGCGACTGAGGTGGGGAAGAGGCCGCTTGGGACAGCCGCCGTAGAGGCACAAAGGGGAAAGGTCGCTGTCTAAAACCTTTCAGCCATGGTGCACCAAGGGGCTGGGAATTGTACAGAACCCCTTGGGCTGTATGACTCTCAGTGAATGTATACAGTAAATATACATGCATCGCAAATGTATTGAAGCAGCTCAGAGTGCAACATGATCGATGTAGATAATTTGAATTTCATTGCAATTTCTGTGATGGCCATTTTGAAATGTTTTGTAACGTTCTTTTAGATATTTTATCACTAAAGTATGTTTCTTTTTTTTGCAAAAACATATGTTTAGCAGGGCATTTAGAATGATTAGGCATTGAAAAAGTTAAAGAACTTAAGCTTCAGTGGAACTGCTGCCTTTTAGAAAAATTTTAATAATTGCTGCAGGCACAAGCTAGTTCATGGCTTGACATGGTATAAAACCTGTAAAAGCCCTGCATGGATATTCAGGAAACAACAGGATAGTTGGAGATTGGTGAAGATCTGCTGATAAAGGCAGAGAGGGAGGGGAAATGCAAGTGCACATGAGGGAGGGAATGAGGAGAGAAGCTTGTAGAGGATTGAAGAGACAGCACCAGGTGGGTGGACAAGAAGAGTAGAAGAAAGGGATCACAGCTTATACCCAAAGGACAAGGGGTTATATAATTGTCAACTGTACTTTATAAACTACAACTTAAGTGTCTTAATTCTTACATGTCAAACAAAGTCATAACTCTTGATATGATGTTAACATTAAACAAAAGAAAGTCAAAATTGACTACACAGTGCAACTTGTCAAAGAGAATTCACTGTAAGCTTATATTTAGGGTGTTTTTCTTTGCACTTATCCACTAAATTGCTATATCTTATCTTAGAGTTTCTAAAAGCTTATTGAAATTGTTTGAGCTCATTTGTCCTATTTTGTCACAGATATGCTCTCCAACATTAATCTCTGAACATACTGATCCTAGAAGTCACGATGATGAGAATGCAATTTCTGTAAATGTTATCTGGGTCCTAAGTATAGAACAATTTGTCTAGTAAATTGACTTTTACTGCAGAAATGCTTCTGTGATTTCCTTTTTTAATTTCAGTTGAAGCTTCTAGTTAACCACAGGCAGTCAGTAGAGTTGTACATTGATTTAAACTCATCTTCTTCGCAGTTTGAAGTGTATCGCTCTGAGTTTCTCTTCAAAAGAACCTCTAGTATAGTAACAAGGAATTTAACAAGACATAGAAAGTACTAGATTCAAATACGTTCCTCACACTAGTTCTACAATTTTTTAACTGAATGTATCTATTAATTCTCCTTTCTCTATCTGTTGTATGCCCTCATTGTGCTCAAACCTAGAGGTATTATTGATTAAAATACTCAAAAGCACCCTCTGTTGCCCAGTTTATTAAAGAGTGTTACATATCCCTCTGTTTTTTTCAGGTTGCTTTCTCATTTCCTGATTACTCTTTCCTAAATAGGAAACTTGAGCACAAAATTTAGGCAAACCTTCCAGGACTGCACTGCCAGAGGTGTTTTTTTGGATGAGATGTTAAGACCAAAGCCCGGTCTGACCTCTCAGGTGGCACAAAAGGTCACCAAGCATTATTTTGAAGGAGAGAAGGGCATTTCTCCCTGATTTCCTGGCTGGTATCTATCCCTCAACCAACAGCACTAAAACGGATTATCTGGTCATTATAATATTGTTATTTGGGGAAGCGTTCTATGCACAAATTGGTTGCTGTATTTCCAATATTACATGGGTAAAAAGGCATCAAAAATACTTAATTGGCAGTGAGGAAAGGCTTTTTCACACCGTGAGTGGTTAGGGTCTGGAATGTTCTGCCTGAGAGAGTGATGGAGGCAGGGTCAATTGAAGCATTCAAAAGAGAATTAGACTATTATCTGAAAAGGAAGAATGTGCAAGGTTACGGGTAGAAGGCAGGAGATATGGAACTAGGTGAATTGCTCATTTCTAAAGCTGGTGCAGACAGGATGGGCCAAATGGCGTCCTTCTGCACCGGAACAATTCTGTGAATCTCTTCTCCATTTTTTTCCCTTTTCCTTTGCTAGTTTTAATCTTGGTTTTCTCATTTTTGCTCTTGGACAGCAGTTGTTCATCATTCCATCATTCACATCTTCTCTAGACACAGGAGGCAGAATTTTATGGCTCCACAATGGCAGGGGCAGGGCTGTAAAATGCTGCGAGCCAAGTCCATTGAACAGTCACCAATGTGTGAGAAGATTGGAAGAATGAGGAATGATCTATTCCCTTATTAGTTTGCTTAAAAGTATGAATAATTGATTATTACTCATTTTCCAGGTCAAAACTTGTCAACTATTCTGACATAAATATGCAATTTTATCCATAAGATGGGGCTATTGTTTCAATGAGCACCAGTCTTTAGATTGTCAGATATGTCAAATGGGATAATTGCAGGAATTTGACATGAAAACATGTCGTAAACTGGTTCTTTTGAAAGGATAATCTGTCAGCTGGGGGAGGCGATGGCGTAGTGGTATTGTAGCTGGACTAGTAATCCAGAGACCCAGGGTAACGCTCGATTGCAAATACTGCATATGAAGTCAATGTTGGAGGGATGGAAGAAGGCATTGGCTTTGCACTGTGCTCGCTTGTCCTGAAGGCACTTGGCTCTGTTCTCCTCAAATGTCAAAATCACTTGATGACAGAGACTTCTCCATTTGGGTCTATCCAAGGTTGTTTTTTTTCCTGTGTATTGGGATACAGTTTGCAAGCTCTGAGCTTGGCTTTCAGATTATCTTTATATCTGAATTTGGGACATCCTATGGTGCTGGTTCCCATGCCCAGATGGCTGTAGAGTATTAGAGTATTAACTTTAGTATGTGGGAATCCTCCATTGAAAGCACATGACTGGCCCAGAGAAGCTGAGCTCTGATGAGCATGCTCCCAATGCCAAGAATGCAGCACTTTGAATGAGCCTCAGTGTTGGGGATTTTGTCCTGCCACCTGATGTCACAAATAGATCTCAGACAGTGAAGATGGAATGTTCTAGTTGTTTTGTGTGATGACAGTAGGTTGTCCAAGTCTCACACCCAAAAAGAAGTGATGTAAGAGCCACTGCCTGGTAGACCTTGATCTTTGTTCTGAGATAAACTCCTTCCAAAGTCTGTGAGTGAACCTGCCAAATGCTGAGCTTGCTTTTGCCAAGTGATGTACGCGTTCAAAAGATCTTGACACACGAGTACACATTCAATTCAAGACAGACGGCAAGCTCTTCAACTTACAAAGGCTCAAGGTTTGCACAAAGGCTGCTGAACAGCTACTGAGTGGACTCTTGTTCACAGATGACTGCGCTCTCACAGCAAGTACTCCAGAGGGCATTCAGCAGCTCGTTGATTGCTTTCCTCAAGCCTCAGAACACTTTGGCCTAAGTCTGAAGACGACAGGAGATTTGGATACCTGGCTACGTACTCCAAGACCCCACAGTCACTTTCAACAACACACCCCTCTGCTCAGTACAGAAGTTTTGCTATCTTGGGAGTACTGTGGTTCCAAGACACTTTCTAGAGTGGGGGTAAGATGTCAGTCTTGGCTCACTGAGACCAGCGATGCCTGCAAGTCAGGCACTTGGCAGTCAGGCACTGAAACACATAATCAAGGCTGACATTCCAGTGCACTGTTGGGAGAGTGCTGCACCGCCACCGTCATATGCCTTTAAAGCTGAAACATTAAACCAAGGCCTGTCCTCTGAGGTGGAAGTAAAGATCTCACAGCACTATTCAACAAACATTTAACCCTCAGCTAATACTACCAGAAGTACATTATCTGGTCTTTTGTCTCATTTTGTTTGTTGGAACTTACTATGGGAAAATTAGGTGCTGTGTTTCTGTACATTGCAAAATGGACGCATAGGCTGTGCAGTGCCCTGAGGCCATGAAAAGTGCTATATAAATGCAAGACTTTTCTTTCATATTGATAGCATTTATTAACATTCTCAAGTACATATAAATATTTTGAAGCAGCTTTGCATCTGTCTCCATTGAGTGTGGCTTTATTACTCAGTCTCTACTGTGGAACTAAATACAATAATAATCATATTTTGATTCCACAGCCAAACTTTTAATATATGATTCAACATCATATAAAAATACTACCTCCCCAGCAGCAAAGCATATACTTGTGCTGAAACTGCCTGGTATTTTGTTTACCCACTAATTACTTCTGCTTGACATTAAAGTCAACACAAATAAATGTGTTACCGCTGAGCCAAGCTAAGTATTAAACATGTCAATATGCTTTTGTCATCCACTCAGACACAGCAATGCCAATTACTCCTGGGTGAGATTGAACATCCTGCAGTCATGACTGGGCCTGCACAAATCCCAATATCTAATTATACAACAGTATAGTCCAAAGATATAACTGTCTCAAAACGCTTTACAGCCAATGAAGTACCTTTGAAGTGTAATCACTGTTGTAATGTAGGACTTTTCATCGGGTCACAGGCCTGCAACATTAACTGTTTTTCATTCCACAGATACTACCAGACCTGCTGAGTATTGCCAGTGTTTTCTGGTTTTATTTCAGATTCCCAGCATCTGCAGTATTTGCTTTTGTATAACTATGCGGCGTAACTTCCAACTAGCATCGGAGAGTGCTGACCAGCAGGAATTAGAAGCAGCAAATGCACACTTACTTGCTCTTGAAAATTACGCTGACCCTTCCATTCGCCGGGGCTGCCTAGGGCCTGCATTGAAAGGCTCCTCGCAGGCCCCAGCAAATTCAAGGAGGCCACGCCCCCTTTTTTCAGCACTTGCTGCCAAAAAGCTGGTAAGTATAAAGGGCCCGGTGAAATTGACAGGCCAGGGAGAAGGTAAGTGTCTAAGGGAAATGGATAGGATTTGGGGGTGGGGTGGGGTGGGGTGGGGTGGGGAGGGGAGGGGAGCTGGAGGGGTGGGGAGGGGGCCGGAGGAGTGGGTGGGGGATCGGTCGGAGGTCTGGGGGGGTGTGGGGGGAGGGTCGAAGGTCCATGGATCATTGTGGGGGGACTGAGGTCGTGGGGGGGATGTCGGTTGGAGGTCAACGGGGTTGGGAGGGTCCGAGGTTTGGGGTTGGGAGGAGTGGGAAAGTGGAGGGAAATGGAGGCGGCGGGGGGTGCGGTTGTCGGAGGCCAGGGGATTGAGGTTCAGGGGTTAGAGGTCGGAGGGGTGAGGGGTGTCGGAGCTTGGAGGGGCGGGGGTTGTCAGAGTTCAAGATGGGTGGGTGGTGTCGGAGGGGCTGTAGACGGAGGTGTAGGCTCAGAGGTTGGGAGTGTTGGAGATTGTGGGTGGGGTGTCAGAGGTTGGGGTGGGTGCTGGGGAGGTCAGGGGTGTTGGTGGTGGGGGTGAGGGGAAGAGTGTCGGGGGTGTGTGGGGTAGTCCCGTGGGGTCAATCTGGGTCTTTACAATAGTTATCCAGACGTTAAAAGAGGTTTTAATTCTTCTAACTTTTTCTGAGCAACTATTAGTGTAATCCCGGCAGAACAATCCGAAGTTGCAATTTATACTATATTTTTGATTGGTTCCAAGAGCAGGGCAATTGTCCAGAGAAAGCGTGCAATTCTGAGCAATTGTTGTGCAACTCCTTAACTGGGGACCCCCAAGAGGGATTCCCCAGCACATCTTTGGGGTACCCCTCAAATCTGACACTGGGGAGGTTACGGCCCTAAATCTAAAATGGACCTTATGACTTCAATATGGACACTTCACCAATCTTATTGAAGGCAGGTTGAGAAAGACTTAGTGAGACAAGACAAGTCACAAGCTGCTGTGATCATTTTGCAGATAGAATCATAGAATGATTACAGCGTAGAAGGAAGCCATTCAAGTCAACACACAAATTATCAGACATAATGAAATTTTACCTTGAACTTAGCCAACAACAGAATCTTTCTCAAGGTCAAGAAAAAGACACAAATTTACCCTATTTGCAGACTTACTTAACATTTCCCAAGTCAACTTTGTGCTCCTGACTGGCTGAGTGCTTGAGGTAAGAGAGTTTACCGTTACGCAGTTCGGCTTCTACCCCAGGCCTAGCTGGCAAACTAACTGCCATTGGGTCCCTTTGCCCTTTCCTCTCTGTGTTCCCAACTGGTGGGAGGCTATCCCCCTTGACAATTTCCCCAATCACTAACCTTCATGTAGGCGCATTCATCGAACCAGCCTATTTCTTCTCGGGAGGAGGGCTTTAAAAACAAAAATCTCCTCCCAAGACTGGCTAATGAACCTAGGGCAAGACAAATGTCTCCGCATGAAACAGATTAAGAGCTGTGACATTCTACACGAAGGCTCATCTGGCACTAATATACATCCGCAATGCACTTAGCTTTTTTTTAAACTGTATAAATTTGTGTACCTATCTTCACAAAAGAGGATGCTGTCAATGCCACAGTAAGGGAGGGAGTGTAGAGAAATTGCCTTGGCTAAATGTAGTTAAAGAGATTGGCAATCCTCAAAGTCTGGGTGATGTATCCTAGGTTCCTGAGGGAAGTAAGGGTGAAAATCATGGAGCCTCTGGCCAGGGTCTTCAATCCTCCTTGGATATGGGAGTGGTGCCAGAGCACTGGAAGGTTGAAACGTTACGCCCCTGTTCAATAAAAGTGAGGGCAAAAAAGCCAGCACTACAGGCCAACCAGCCTAACATCCATGATGGGGAAACTTTTAAAGGCAATTAATTGGCAATTGGAAATAATATGGGTTAATAAATAAAAGCCAGTATGGATTCGGGAACAAACTGTGCCTGATAAGCTTGATTTGAGTCCTTTGATGAAGTAACAGAGTGTTGATGAGGTTAGTGCCGTTGTTGCTATGTATAAGGGCTTTCAAAAGGTGTTTGATAAAGGGCCACATAATAAACTTGTTAACAAAATTGAAGTCCACAAAAATGAAGGGGATGTGGCAGCATGGATACGAAATTGGTCAAGGAAAGAGCAGTGGTGCATATTGGTTTTCAGATTGGAGGAAATTACGCAGTGGGGTCCCCCAGGGGTCAGTATTAGGACCAATGCTCTTTTTGATACATGATAACTACCTAGACTTTCTGTATAAACAGCATAATTTCAAAGTTTGCAGATGATACAAAACAAATGCAGTAAACGGTATGGAGAATCGTAACAGACTTCAGAACGATATAAGCTAGTGAAATATGCAGACACATGGGAGATAAAACTTAATGCAGAGAAGTTTGATGCATTTTGGTAGGAAGAATGAGGTGATGCAATATAAACTAAAGTGCACAATTTTAAAGGGGCTGCAGGAATAAAGAGACCTGGGAGTGTATGTATACAAATCTCTGAAGGTGGCAGGCGAAGCTAATGAAACTGTTAAAAAACATGACTCCTTGGTTTTATAAATAGGGGCATGGAGTACAAAAGCAAATAAGTTATGCAAAACCTTTCATAAATCACTGGTTAGGCTGCAGCTGGAGAATTGTCTCCAATTCTGGGCACCACACTATATGTAGGATGTCAAGGTATGAGAGGGTGTAGAGGAAATGTAGAGGAGGGCATGTAAAAAAAAGGCAGTACATTAACCATGGGTGACGTTAATCTTCATGTAGATTGGGAAAATCAAATTGGCAGAGGTAGATATGAGCAAGAATTCATAGTGTGTATTCAGGACAGTTTCTTAGAATAAAATGTTGTGAATCCAACCAGGGATCAGGCTATTTTGGAACTGGTAATGTGTAATGAAGCAGGTTTAATAATTGATCTCAGAATCCCTTAAGAAACAGTGACCATTATATGGTAGAATTTAGCATTCAGTTTGAGAGCGAGAAACTTGGGCCGGAAACAACTGTGCTAAACTTAAACAAGAGTAATTACAAAGGAATGAGGGTAGAGTTGGTGGAGTGGACTGGGAAAGGAGTTTAGCAGAAAACACGGTTGATGAGCAATGGCAGACATTCAAGGAAATAGTTCATGACTCTCAACAAAGGTATATCCCAGTGAGGAAGAAGGATTCAAGAAAGGGGATAAATGAACCATGGTTAACCAAGGAAGTTAAGGACAGTATCAAATTGAAAGAAAAAACATACAACATGGCAAAGATTAGTGGTAAGCCAGAGGATTGGGAAAGTTTTAAAAACCAATAAAAGGTGACCAAAAAATAATAAAGAGGGAGAAAATAAACTCTGAGGGTAAACTAGCAAGTAATATAAAAACGGACAATGAGAGCTTCTTTAAATATATAAAAAGGAAGAGAGAGGCCAAAGTCAATATAGGCCCCTTAGAGAATGAAGCTGGGTAAATAATAATGGAGAACCAGGACTGGCAGAGGAGTTGAATAAATAATTTGCTTTACTCTTCACGGTAGAAGACATTAATAGCATTCCAAAAATACGAAATAATCAAGGGGCAAAAGGGGGGAAGGAAATAAATACAATAAATAAATAAATAAATATCACTAGAGAAAAAGGCCGAAAAGTCTCCTGGACCTACAGGTTGCATCCTAGGATATTAAAGGAAGTAGCCACAGAGATAGCAGATGCACTGGTAGTAATCTTCCTAATCTTAGATACTGCAAAAGTCCCAGAGGATTGGAGAATGGCCAATGTAACACCCTTATTCAAAAAGGGAGGGAGACAAAAAACAAGTAACCATAGACCAGTCGGCTTAACATCTGTCACTGGGAAAATGTTGGAGTTTATCATAAAGGGTGTAATAGCAGAGTATTTAGAAATACAAAATCTAATCAAGCAGGGTCAGCATAGCTTCATGAAGGGGAAATCATGCCTGACAAATTTATTAGAATTCTTTGAGGAGGTACCAAGCAGGATAGATAAAGGAGAACCAGTAGACATAACATATTTGGATTTCCAAAAGGCATTCAATAAGGTACCATACGTAAGGCTACTTAATAAGAGCCCATGGTGTTGGGGGTAGTATATTAGCATGGACAGAGGACTCGCTAACCAATAGAAGACAGAGTTGGAATAAGGGGGACATTTTCAGAATAGCAACCTGTAACTAATGGAGTGCCACAGGGATCAGTGCTGGGGCCTCAATTATTTACAATATATATATTAATGGCTTAGATGAGGGAAGTGAATGTACTATCGCTAAGTTTGCGGATGACATAAAAATAGGTAGGAAGGCAAGTGGTGAGGGTGACACAAGGAGTCTACAGAGGGATATAGGCAGGTTAAGTGAGTGGGCAAAAACTTGGCAGATGGAATATAATGTGGGAAAATGTGAGGTTATGCACTTTGGCAGGAAGAATAGAGGAACTGAATATTATTTAAATGGAGAAAGACTGCAGAAGGCTGCAGCACAGAGGGATTTGGGAGTCCTTGTGCATGAATCCCAAAAAGCTAACATAAAAGTTCAACATGTTCAAATGGAATGTTGGCCTTTATTTCAAAGGGAATGGAGCATAAAAATATGGAAGTATTGCTAAAACTATACAAGGCACGAGGTAAACCACACCTAGAATACTGTGAACAATTTTGGTCCCTTATCTAAGGAAAGATATACTGGCATTGAAGGCAGTTCAGAGAAGGTTCACTAGGTTAATCCTGGGTTTGGAGGGATTTTCTTATGAAGAGAGGTTGAGTAGGTTGAGCCTGTACTCATTGGGATTTAGAAGAATGAGAGGCGACCTTATTAAAATATAAAAGAATCTTAGGGGGCTTAACAGGGTAGATGCTGAGAGGTTGTTTGTGGGAGAGTCTAGGACCAGAGGGCATAAGCTCACAGTAAGGGGACACCCATTTAAAACAGAGATGAGGAGGAATTTCTTCTCTCAGAGGGTAGTCAACCTGTGGGATTCTTTACTGCAGAGAGCTGAAGAAGCTGGGTTGTTAAGTATATTCAAGGCTGTGATAGACTGATTTTTAATCAATAAGGGAATCATGGGTTATGGGGAAAAAGCAGGAAAGTGGAGTTGAGGATTATCAGATCAGCCATGATGTCACTGAATGGCGGTGCAGACTCAATGGGTCGAATGACCTACTTCTGCTCCTACGTCTAATGGTTTATGGTCTCATGATCTAGGACATGCACTGCAATGGTAACTGGAATGCAGGTCGAGGGTGTGGGGTCTTGGGGTCGGTCTGGGTCTTTACAGTAGTTACTCAGAAGTTAGAAGAGGTTTTAATTCTTCTAACTTTCTTTAACTAACTATTGGTATAACCCCGACGGAACCATCCAAAGTTTGCAATTTTAATCGCATTTTTGGAATGGGTCTCAGCGCAGTGCAATCATCCAGAGGAAGTGTGCACTTCTGGGTAATTGCCGTGCAAACCTTTACCTGGGAACTTGCCAGAGGGAATCCCCAGCACCTCTTTCGGGTACCCCCCAAATCCGACGCTGAGAAGCGCAGACGTTACATGCCATTAACTCCAACAAAAGCACTTGGCTGTGTTTTGTGGTCAAATGTGAGCAGAGTTCTTCGAATTATCAGACAGGACTGTCAAGATTTTGATATGATTGCTACAACCTACCTGTGTGAAAGTGAATTTTCATCACTCAACGGAATGTAATCAACGTATCGGCAACACCTCCGTGTAGAAAACTCAGACTATCATCTATTACTCTAAACACCAGGCGTATATGCCCAAACAAATAACGTCACATTTCTATTAGGGCATTGTTTGAATTGTATTATAATTAATGCTTGGGCATTAAAGGTGTTAAAATATCAAACTGTGTGCTGGTAGGGGTATGCAGGCAGCTGGTAGCCCTGGAAGTGGGCTTGCATCAACAATGGTAATAGGAGATGTAATTTATCTGGATTTTCAAAAGGCCTTCGAAAAGATGCACCATAATGAATAAGGTAGGAGAATATAGAATCAGGGGACAAGTGGCAGAATGGATTGCGAGCTGGCTTCAAGACAGAAAGCAGAGGGTGGGAGTAAAGGGTCGTTATTCAGAGCAGCAGAAGGTGGGAAGTGGTATTCCATAAGGATCAGTGCTGGGATCACTAACGTTCGCAGCCAACGTACACGATTTGGACTTTGGAATCAAAAACACAATGCCCGATAGTCGGATTGCTGCTGTGCTCGTAAATTCTCCTGACCCGAAACCGCTGCGTATTTCTTCCAGGACCTTCCAATCCCGGCTTTCACAGAAATACAGCATCTATCGGGGAATTTGGTCAAAATAAGAAAAGGAAAGTCGGTTGCCGTATGGTAAGTTTAATGGTCCAAACTTTGAATGTTAGTGAATGGATAACTTAATGGGTGAGTGAGTGCATGGGTAGGTGGGTAAGGCGGGTTAATGCAGTTGGTGGGTGGGGTGGGTAAACGGATAGCTAAGTAGGTAGGATGGGTGGGTTGGTTGGTATGGTTGGTAGATGGTTGAGGTGGGAGGTGAGTGAGTAGGTCGTTGAGTCGGGGGAGGATAGTCGGATTGGGAGGGGTAGTCGGGGCATGTAGTCAGGTCTGGTCAGGTGTAGTCGGATGGTCGGGATGGGTACTCGGGCGATTGGGGGAATGGTCAGATCGGGGGGTGGTGGTAGTCAAGTCGGGGGGAGTTGTCAGGTCGGGGGGAGTTGTCAGGTCGGGGGGAGTTGTCAGGTCGGGGGGAGTTGTCAGGTCGGGGGGAGTTGTCAGGTCGGGGGGAGTTGTCAGGTCGGGGGGAGTTGTCAGGTCGGGGGGAGTTGTCAGGTCGGGGGGAGTTGTCAGGTCGGGGGGAGTTGTCAGGTCGGGGGGAGTTGTCAGGTCGGGGGGAGTTGTCAGGTCGGGGGGAGTTGTCAGGTCGGGGGGAGTTGTCAGGTCGGGGGGAGTTGTCAGGTCGGGGGGAGTTGTCAGGTCGGGGGGAGTAGTCAGGTCGGGGGGAGTAGTCAGGTCGGGGGGAGTAGTCAGGTCGGGGGGAGTAGTCAGGTCGGGGGGAGTAGTCAGGTCGGGGGGAGTTGTCAGGTCGGGGGGAGTTGTCAGGTCGGGGGGAGTTGTCAGGTCGGGGGGAGTTGTCAGGTCGGGGGGAGTTGTCAGGTCGGGGGGAGTTGTCAGGTCGGGGGGAGTTGTCAGGTCGGGGGGAGTTGTCAGGTCGGGGGGAGTTGTCAGGTCGGGGGGAGTTGTCAGGTCGGGGGGAGTTGTCAGGTCGGGGGGAGTTGTCAGGTCGGGGGGAGTTGTCAGGTCGGGGGGAGTTGTCAGGTCGGGGGGAGTTGTCAGGTCGGGGGAGTTGTCAGGTCGGGGGGAGTTGTCAGGTCGGGGGGAGTTGTCAGGTCGGGGGGAGTAGTCAGGTCGGGGGGAGTAGTCAGGTCGGGGGGAGTAGTCAGGTCGGGGGGAGTAGTCAGGTCGGGGGGAGTAGTCAGGTCGGGGGGAGTAGTCAGGTCGGGGGGAGTAGTCAGGTCGGGGGGAGTAGTCAGGTCGGGGGGAGTAGTCAGGTCGGGGGGAGTAGTCAGGTCGGGGGGAGTAGTCAGGTCGGGGGGAGTAGTCAGGTCGGGGGGAGTAGTCAGGTCGGGGGGAGTAGTCAGGTCGGGGGGAGTAGTCAGGTCGGGGGGAGTAGTCAGGTCGGGGAGGGGTAGTCAGGTCAGGGGGGCGGGGTAGTCAGGTCGGGGGGGTGGTAGTCAGGTCGGGGTGGGGGGTTAGTCAGGTCGGGGGGGGTAGTGAGGTGATCAGGAGGGTAGTTAAGAGGTTGGGGTGTGGAGGTTTCAGGTCCGGGGGAAAGGTGAGGTCATTTGAGGAGGTGGGGGCGGTTTTTTAGGGTGGGGGGGGTTAGGCAGATTGAGGAGGCAGGGGATGGGGAAAAGAGGGGGCCGCAACCATGTCTGGTCAGCAGGGTAGTCGGGGTGCTGGGGTAGTCAAGCCTGGTCAGGAGGGGTAGTCAGGTTGAGTTGGGGCAGTAGTCGGGTTGGGGCAGTAGTCGGGTTGGGGAGGTCAGTTGTGTAGCTACTCAGGTGTTACACTAGGTTTCACCTGTCTAACATTTCCAAGGTAACTATTCAGGTAAGTACTGTGGAACTATCCGGAGTCTCTGACTCTAACTCAAAGTTGGAGACATTTGCAGAGGGTCCCAGGGAGCAGGGGAATTGCCCATAAAAGTTTAAACTTCCTGGGTATTTCCCACCTAGGTCCGCGTGTCCCAATGCACATCTTCAATCATACATCCAGTCTCCTAGATCTGGAGACTGAAAGATTTGGCCTAATTTTCTAAATTTGAATTAGGTGGAAAAGTCAATATTGAGGAGGACTGCAACAAATTACAGGAGGACATGAATAAATGTACAAAAGGGGCAAATGATTGGCAAATAAAGTTCAACACCGATAAATGTGAGGATATTTCTTGGAAGGTGCAAGTCTGGGTGGAGCAGAGGAACAAAACGATCTTGAAGTAAAAATAAATACATCACCAAAAGTTGTGCCACAGGTTAGCAAGGCCAGAAAAAAGGCAAACCAAGCACTAGAATTTACTTCCAGAGGGATAGAATTGAAAAGTAGAGATCTTTCACTAAACCTGTATCGAACCTTGGTTAGACCACACTTAGATAGCACAGTGTGAAGATCTGGTCGCCATATTATAAAAAGAATATAGAGGCATTGGAGAGGGTCCAGAGAAGATTTACAAGGATGATGCTAGAAATGTGTGGATTAAAGGATTTACAGGTTGGGTCTCCTTTCTCTTGAAAAAAGGCTGAGGGGTGATCTAAAAGTGGTCTTTTAAATGATGAAAGATTTAGATAGAGTAGATACAGAGAGAATGTTTCCTATTGTGAGCATAACTAGAGGCCACCAAGAAAGACACAGTAATCCAGAGGGGATTCAGAAGAAATTTCCATAACCAAAGAGTGGTGAGAATGTGGAATTCACGATCATAGGGAGTGGTTGAAGTGAATGGTATGGAAGCAGTTAAGAGGAAGCCAGACAAGTATATGAGGGTGAAGGGAATAGAGGGTTACAATGATAGATTTAGACGAGAAAAGATAAGAGGAGGCTCAAGTGGAGCATAAACACCAGCATGGACTGGTTGGGCCAAATGGCCTGTTTCTGTGCAGTATTACCTAGGATTACAAAGGTTTCAAGTAAAGTTTGGGAACCTCTGGATATATACTTCCCAAGGCAGCGTATTTAAAATGCCACATCACTGACAACAGATATTACATAACCTCATTAAGGGAAAATATGTTCGCCACCTTTAAATTAAACAGCTACAAAAAGTTTGACAGATGAATTTTCTAAAATGGAAATGAAAACCCAGCTAGCACCAGAGTACAGATGCATAATCAGAATTTTCCACTGCAGAATATGACTAGTTGCAGCTGATTATTTTTGGTCCCAAAACACAAAGAACGCTGCCTTCAAAGGCTGTGGATGACTGTGTGGAGAAGATGTGTCAACCATGTAACTATCATTACTTACAAAAATACAAAAAAACTAATTATTTCCATACAAGTGATCTCATATTTATACAGAGACTGCAACTGCTTACCCATTTGAAGATAGAAATATAATTACAGCATTTTTACAGAAAAGGTCGCCCTTTATATCAAGAACGATAATAATTATGATGTCTGAGTCATACTGAGGATCAGGCTCACACTCTCATATGACAGCTTGAGGAAACTGAGCAATTTGCAACTTACATAATGACACAATCACATTCTGTTCTGTTGGTTTCAGTATCCTCAATTTATAACAAGCTCATACGGTCATTAAAGAGCATTTACAAAAACACAAATTTGTGCCACATTACTCAATCAAAATCGATTGCAGTGATTTTACATAAATCTGAATATCTGTATGACAGTAACTACATTTACTTACTCATTTACATCCTCTGCAACCCTCCTTTGAATAACGAATGCATCCAGCATTCCACAACCAGACAGGATTTGTATGCATTTCAAAGAAATAGTGATGTTGTCAAAAAATCTTTACAGTGCAGAAGGGGGCCATTCGGCCCATCAAGTCTGCACTGGCTCCCTGAAAGAGCATTCCACCTCGTCCCACTCCCCTGCCTTATCCCCATAACCTTGTAATTCTTTCTTTTCAGGCAGCAATCCAATTCCCTTTTGAATACCTTGATCCAAACTGCCTCCACCACCCTCTCAGGGAGTTTGTTCCAGACTCCAACCACCCTCTGGGTGAAAAAGAATTTCTTCAAATCACTATTACTCCTTTCGCCAAATATTTTGAATCTGTGCCCTCTAGTTCCTGATGCCCCCTTGAGTGGGGACAGTTTCTCATTATTTTCTCTGTCCATACCCCTCAGGATCTTGAATACCTCTATCAAGTCTCCCCTCAGCCTTCTTTTCTCCAAGGAAAACAGTCCCAATCTCTCCAAACTATCCTCATATCTACAGTTCTTCATCCCGGGAATCATTCTTGTGAATCTCCTCTGTACTCTCTCCAATGCCTTCACATCCTTCCTCAAGTATGGCACCCAGAACTGAACGCAGTACTCCAGATGAGGCCTAACTAATGTCTCATACAAGTTCAACATGACCTCCTTACACTTGTACTCAACGCCCCTATTAATAAAGCCTAAGATACTATATGCTTTATTAACTGCTCTCTCAACATGCCTTGCCATCTTTAATGACTTATGTACATAGACACCAAGGTCCCTTTGTTCCTGTTTCACCTTTAGAGTTCCTCCCTTTATCTTATACTGTCCCTCCATGCTTCCTGCCAAAATGAATCGCCTCACACTTCTGAGTTGAACTTCATCTGCCACTTGCCTGCCCAATCCACCAACATGTCTAGTTCAAGACTATCCTCCTCACAGTTGACAAGGTTCCCAATCTTCGTATCAGCTGCAAATTTTTAAATCATGCCCTGAACATTACCGTCTAGGTCATTAATATATATCAGGAAAAGCAAGGGTCCCAACACTGACCCCTGGGGAACTCTACTACAAACCTTCCTCCAATCTGAAAAACAACCATTTATCACTACTCTCTGTTTCCTGTCACTCAGCCAATTTCTTATCCAAGTGCCAACTTTCCCTTTTATTCCATGAGGTAGAATTTTGCTCACAAATCTGTTCTGTGGCACTGTATCAATTTTTTAAAAATTCATTCATGGGACGTGGGCATCGCTGGCTGGACAAGCATTTATTCCCTATCCCTAGTTGCCCTTGGGAAGGTGGTGGTGAGCTGCCTTTTACAGCCGCTGCAGTCCATGTGGTGTAGGTACACCCACAGTGCTGTTGGGAAGGGAGTTCCGGGATTTTAACCCAGCGACAGTAAAGGAACGGCAATATATTTCCAAGTCAGGATGGTGAGTGACTTGGAGGGAACTTCCAGTTGGTGATGTTCCCATCTATCTGCTGCCCTTGTCCTTCTAGATGATAGTGGTCGTGGGTTTGGAAGGTGCTGCCTAAGGAGGCTTGGTGAATTCCTGCAGTGCATCTTGTAGATGGTACACACTGCTGCTACTGTCCGTCGGTGGTGGAGGGAGTGAATGTTTGTCGATGGGGTGCCAAACAAGCAGCTGCTTTGTCCTGGATCGTGTCAAGCTTCTTGAGTGTTGTTGGAGCTGCACTCATCCAGGCAAGTGGAGAGTATTCCATCAGACTCCTGACTTGTGCCTTGCAGATGGTTGGCAGGTTTTGGGAAGTCAGGAGGTGGGTTACTCATCGCACGATTCCTAGCCTCTGACCTGCTCTTGTAGCCACAGTATTTATATGGCTATTCCAGTTCAGTTTCTGGTCAATGATAACCCCCAGGATGTTGATAGTGGGGGATTCGGTGATGGTAATGCCATCGAACATCAAGGGGCAATGGTTAGATTCTCTCTTGGAGATGGTCATTGCCTGGCACTTGTGCGGTGTGACTGTTACTTGCCACTTGTCAGCCTAAGCCTGGATACTGTATGCCACCGTCCAGATCTTGCTGCATTTGGTCATGGACTTCTTCAGTATCTGAGGAGTTGCGAATGGTGAACATTGTACAATCATTAGCGAACCTCCCCACTTCTGACCTTATGATGGAAGGAAAGTCATTGATGAAGCGGCTGAAGATTGTTGGGCCATGGACACTACTCTGAGGAACTCCTGCAGTGATGTCCTGGAGCTGAGATGATTGACCTCCAACAACACAACCATCTTCCTTTGTGCTAGGTACAACTCCAGCCAGCAGAGAGTTTTCCCTCTGATTCCCATTGACTCCAGTTTTACAAGGGCTCCTTGATGCCACACTTGGTCAAATACTGCCTTGATGTCAAGGGCAGTCATTGTCACCTCACCTTGGGAGTTTAGCTCCTTTGTCCATGTTTGAACCAAGGCTGTAATGAGATCAGGAGCTGAGTCACCCTGGCAGAACCCAAACTGGGCATCAGTAAGCAGGTTATTGCTAAGCAAGTGCCGCTTGATACCACTGTTGATGACCCTTTCCATTACTTTACTGATGATCGAGAGTAGACTGATGGGCCGGTATTTGGCCGGGTTGGTTCGTCCTGCTTTTTGTGCACTGGACATACCAGGGCAATTTTCCACATAGCCGGGTAGATGCCAGTGTTGTAGCTGTACTGGAACAGTTTGGCTAGGGACACAGCAAGTTCTGAAGCACAAGTCTTCAGTACTGTTGCCGGAATATTGTCAGGGCCCATGGCCTTTGCAGTATCCAGTGCCTTCAGCTGTTTCTTGACATCATGTGGAATGAATCGAATTGGTTGAAAACTTGTATCTGTGATGCTGGGGACCTCCAGAAAAGGCCAAGATGGATCATCCACACGGATGAAGATCGTAGCAAATGCTTCAGCCTTGTCTTTTGCACTGCTGTGCTGGGCTCCTCCATCATTAAGGATGGGGATATTCGTGTAGCCTTTTCCTCCGGCAAGTTGTTTAATTGTCCCCCACCATCCACGACTGGATGTGGCAGGACTACAGAGCTTGGATCTGATCCGTTGGTTGTGGGATCCCTTAGCCCTGTCTATTGCTTGCTGCTTATGCTGTTTGGCACACAAGCAGTCCTATGTTATAGTTTCACCAGGTTTACACCTCATTTTTAGGTATGCCCGGTGCTGCTCCTGGCATGCCCTCCTGCACTCTTCATTGAACCAGGGTTGATCCCCTCGCTTGATAATAATGGTAGAGCGGGGAATATGCCGGGCCATGAGGTTACAGATTGTGGTTAAGTACAATCAATGCTGCTGATGGCCCACAGTGCCTCATGGTTGCCCAGTCTTGAGCTGCTAGATCTGTTCAAAAACTATCCCATTTATCACAGTGCTGATGCCACACAACACGATGGAGGTTATCCTCAATGTGAAGGCAGGACTTTGTCTCCACAACGACTGTGCGGTGGTCACTCCTACTGATACTGTCATGGACAGATAGAGGAGCCCAGCACAGCAGCAGGCAGGTTGGTGAGGTTGAGGTCAAGTATGTTTTTCCCTCTTGTTGGTTCTCTCACCACCTGTCGCAGACCCAATCTAGCAGCTATGTCATTTAGAACTCAACCAGCTCAGTCAGTAGTGGTGCTACCAAGCCACTCTTGGTGATGGACATTGACGTCCCCCACCCAGGGTACATTCTGAGCCCTTGCCACCCTCAGTGCTTCCTTCAAGTGGTGTTCAACATGAAGGAGTACTGATTCATCAGCTGAGAGAGGGTAGCACGTGGTAATCAGCAGGAGGTTTCCTTGCCTATATTTGAATTGACACCATGAGACTTCATGGGGTCTGGAGTCGATGTTGAGGACTCTCAAGGCAACTCCATCCTGACTGTATACCACTGTGCCACCACTTCTGCTGGGTCTGGCCTGCCGGTGAGACAGGAAATACCCAAGGATGGTGATGGTGGTGTCTGGGACATTATCTATAAGGTATGATTCCGTGAGTATGAGTATGTCAGGCTGTTGCTTGACTAGTTTGTGAGACAGCTCTCCCAATCTTGGCACAAGCCCCCTGATGTTGGCAAGGAGGACTTTGCAGGGTGGACAGGGCTGAGACTGCCATTGTCGTTTCTGGTGCCTAGGTCGATGCCGGGTGTTCCGTACGGTTTCATTCATTTTTTGTGACTTTGTGCGGTTTGTTACAACTGAGTGGCTTGCAAGGCTATTTCAGAGCGCATTTAAGAGTCAACCACATTGCTGTGGGTCTGGAGTCACGTGTAGGCCAGACCAGGTAAGGACGGCAGATTTCCTTCCCTAAAGGACATTAGTGAACCAGATGGGGTTTTAACACAATCGACAATGGTTTCGGGGTCATCGTTAGACTTTTAATTCCAGATTTTTACTCAATTCAAATTCCACCATCTGCCGTGGCAGGATTCAAACCCGGGTCCCCAGAGCATAACCCTGGGTCTCTGGATTACTAGTTGAGTGACAATAACACATGCCTTCAGTACTGTTGCCTTTAGAAAATTCAAATACACCACATCAACAACGTTTACCTCCTAAGCTTTTTCTGTTACTTCCTCAAAAAACTCCAGCAAGTTAGCTAAACATGATTTCCCTTAATTAATCCATGCTGGCTTTTCTTAATTATCCCGTACTTGTCTAGTGATTATTGATTTTATCCTGTACTATGGTTTCTAGAAGTTTCCCTACCACTGAAGTCATGCTGACTGGTCTATAGTTGCCGGCTTTATCGTTGCAACCCTTTTGAACAAGGGTGTAACATTAGCAATTCTCCCGTCCTCTGGCACCACCCATGTGTCTAAGGAAGATATGAAGATTATCACTCATGCCGCTGCAATTTCCACTCTCACTTCCCTCATACCCTTGTATGCATCTCATCCGGTCTCAGTACCTTAATCAATTTTAAGTAAAGATAGCCTTTCTAACACCACTTCCTTCTGGAGGGGATGGAGAAGATGTTTCATCTTGTGGGAGAGTCTAGAACTAGGAGTCACTGCTTAAAAATAAGGGGTCACCCATTTAAGACAGATGAGAAGAAATATTTCCTCTTTGGAAATCCTTTCCTCAAAAGGCATTAGAAGCAGAGTTTTGAATGTTTTCAAGGCAGAGGTAGATAGATCCTTGAAAAACAAGGAGGTGAAGGGTTGCCTGGTGGGAGGTTACAGTCAGGTCAGCCATGATCTTATTGAATGGCAAGCAGTTTCAAAGGGTAGAGTGGCCTACTCCTGCTTCTAGTTCGTATCTTCACAATTGTAAATTCTTCTAGTGTACCAGTTACCTCCTTTCTCACCTCTGCCTGGGTAGCACCTTCTTCCTTTGTAAAGAGAGTTGCAAAGTACCATTTAATACTACCATTTAATCCACTATTTCTCCTGACTCCATGTGCAAGTTCCCTTTTTAACCCTAATCGGCCCTATGCTTTCTTTTAACACCCTATTATTTTATGCTTGTAGGAGACCTTGGGATTCCCTTTTATGTGAGCTGCCAGTCTCATTTCATGCTCTCTCGTTGCTTTTCTTATTCTTCACTTCCCCTCTGATCATTCTATATTCAGCCTGATTCTCCATTGCATTTTTTACCTGGCATCTGTCATATGTGCACTTCTTCCTGTTCATCTTCACCTCTATCTGTCTTGTCATCCAGGGCGTTCTGGATTTATTTGTCCTACCTTTCCCCTACAAGGGAATGTACCTTGACATTGTCTGGAATACTTTTTCTTTGAAGGTGGGCCATTGCTCAGCCACCATCTTTTCTGCCAACATCTGATTCCAACTCACTCGGCTCAGATGCATTCTCATCCCATTGAAGTTGGCTTTCCCCCAATTAATTATCCCTGTTCTGGATTGTTCTCTGTCCTTCTCCATGGCCAACCTAAGCCTTATGTTACAATGGTCACTGTCCTTTAATGCTCTCTCGCTGATACTTGATCCACTTGGACCAACTCATTCCCCAGGACCAGGTCCAACAGTGCCTGCCCTCTCGTTGGACCGGAAACATACTGCTGCAGAATATTATCTTGAACACATTCCAGGAACTCACATTCATCTTGTTCCTTTACAGTATTCCTATCCCAGTCCATATTTGGATAACTGAAGTCCCCCATGATAATCACTCTATAATTCTCACACCTCTCTTTAATTTCTTTGCAGATTTGTTTCTCTACATCCCTTCCACTAGTTGGTGGTTTGTATACTACACCAATCAATGTAATTGCACCTTTTTCATTCCTTACCTCTAGCCAGAGAGATTCCGCCCTTGACCCCTCTGGAACATCCACTCTCTTCAGTACTGTAATGCCATCTTTAATCAATGCTGCTACTCCAACCCCACAACTTTTCTTCCTTTCCTGTCTTTCCTAAACACCTTGTACTCAGGAATATTTAACGCCCAGTCCTGCCCTTCTTTGAGTCAGGTCTCTATTGTAGCAATAATATCATCATTCAGTTTGTCAACCTCTGCCTGTAGTTCACCAATCTTATTAACCACACTCTGTGCATTCACATAAACCCTGATTTAGGTTTTACTTTTCCCCTTACTCGGACCCCATCTACTGGCTTACTATTGACTATTCTAATTCTACCAAACTCTCCAAGTATTCCATTTGCCTCGATACCACTCTCTGATATATCCTCCTGATCAGTTAATACCTTTCTCCTTCCCACTGCCAGATTTTCTCCTTACCATGCCAATTTTTCTGCCCTTCACTCTGAATTTCCCCTCAGGTTCCCATCACCCTGCCAATCTAGTGTATACCATACTCAACAGCACTAGCAAACCTCCCTGCGAGAGCATTAGTCCCATTCCTGTTAAGGTGTAACCTGTCCTTCTTGTACAGCTATCACCTGCCCTAGAACTGGTCCCAATGCCTCAAAAATCTAAAGACCCCTCTTAATCCATTTCTCCAGACATATTGAACTACTCAATCTTCCTATTCTTATGCTCACTAGCACTTGAGAATTGCTGAAAAAAAGACATCTCTAAGCTTTTCATCTTGCACTCATCAGGACACTTGCAAGAATACCAATATAAGGGGAAAACAACAATTTATACTGTACGTGAAGAAAGTGCTGATTGGTTGGGAAGTGGCATTGCCATGGAAAATGCACACTGATGGTGACTGACAGCTAACTGACAAGCACTGTTTGTAATTTAAACCAGGCAGCTTCACCATGATTGGTCAAGGCATTGCCCTGAGGAAATACTCAGTGAATGGCTGTCACTTATTTTGTTGAGCTAAAACAGCAAAAGCAATGTTCTTTCTGTCTGCAAAGAATAGGGTCGTGTGCATTAATATATGCAGCTTCCAGTACACGGAAACACACCACACTGTGAGCCCAACTGACAATCTTAAATTGGTTGTCAGCGTAATTCATAGCACATTGATGATTACTTAGCAAATGTTGTCCAATCGTGGAATCACATCTAATGTTGGACACTGTGTTTTGTGTTTTGCAAGCACAGGCTGATTGGGTACAGTCTGTACCTTGCCCATTGTGAACAACGGCTGGGACATGCTGTTTGATACGATCTGCCAGTCTTTGGGATGTACAGGCTACATACCTAACATCACAGTGGCACTGAAATTCATATACCACATTACTCATTTGAGTGATAGGCAGAATGTCTTTTTGGCTTGAAGGCAGCATCCTATTAATGATGAATACCACTCATGTTGCTACAGTATAGTAGCAGCGTCAAACAGCTAGCTTCACCTGTTGCTCAAATTTTGAGATCCCTTCCCTGTCCAGGGTAATCTGAGGTAGACTGGGCACTTTTCAGGGCCGAAAGTGATGGCCTTGGGCCTGTTCATGAGTTGCGCAATATACCGCGTGAAATGATCTGATCAGGGTAGCCAATATCCTGCAGGATGCCTTGGATGCACCTATTTCAACATCAAGCTTGTATGGTGAGCAAATGGCTCGGGCCCTATTTACAAGGCTGCCAATAAGACCAATCTTATAGCATGTGGAACTCTAAGAATCCCAATACGTACATTGACCAGTGAAGGTAGGCTTGTGGAGACCGTGGTAGAGAACCCCCTGGCAGATTTCTCAACTAGCACGCAAAGGAAGGGGAGTTCATTTGACTGTTCCATTTCAAATGCGAATTTGAGTGCAGGATGGAGCCCATTAAGACATGTAAGGGAATTGTTACATGCAGCTGTGGATTTGAATATAGCAATTCGGAACTATGCGAGGGGTAGGAGGTTGGGTGTCATTCCATCGAATACATATTTCTCATGTAGCCCAACAAAAGGATTTGCGAGAGCTGGGCCTAGAGAGGATCCCATGGCGACAACATCTATTGGGCAAACAGTGTGTCATTAAAGCTGAACTCAACTGCATGAGTTCCCAAGCTCATAAGCTCAATGAATACTGATTCACGCAATGGAGGCGGGTCTAGATTGCCATGATATGGCGCTGCAGCGCAAATATCTATGCCTTCCTTAAGAGGAACATTGGTGGATAGGCTAGCAATGTCAATTGAGCATTTGGACACAGCATTGCTATCGATATGCAAGTCCTGTATGACCTTCGCAAATGTGAAGGAGTCTTTCACTGTCTATGTGGAAAACTTGCTCAAAACTGGTTCTAACAACTCACCCAACTATTTGGCCAATTCATGTTGTGCAGAACCAGTCATAAATAAGATGGGGCGTAGAGGGATTTGTGTGTCTTGGGCAACCCATACATACACGGATGTAGCGAACTATGAGGATGAACCCTGTCATATATATCATGGGGTAGCTCATCGCTCTTACACAAGTTCAGCAAGTGATTTTTTTAGCTTACTTCCAAGCAAGGCTGTCTGGTCATGTGAAGCCGCAGATCCAATGGATATGAATTTTGACCTGTCATTAAGAATGGCGCGCATTTTGTTGATAAAGTCATGCTCGTAGTCAGTCAGGCTCGCAGCGTGGCACATTTCCGTGCACTGGAAACTACATATATTAGTATGCAGGGCCCTGTTCTTTGCAGACAGAAAGAACATGTACACACATTGCGCCTGTTTCAGTTAAACAAAATAAGTGACAGCCATTCGCTGACTCATTCCGTAGGGCAATACCTTGATCAATCAAGGTCAAGCTGCCTGATTTAAATTTCAAACAATGCTTGGCAGTTAACTGTCAGTTGTCATCAGCGTGCATTCTCCATGGCAACACCACTTGCCAACCAATCAGCACTCTCATCACATACAGTATTAATTGCTGTTTTCCCTTATATTGATACTTTTGTGAGTGTCCTGATGAGTGCAAGATGAAAAGCTTTGACATGTCTCTTTTTTCAGCAATACTCAAGTTCTGTACTACGAAACGACTCACTAGCATGTGGCACTGGGAGTAATCCTGAGATTACTACTCTTAAGGTCCTGCTTTTTAATTCCCTTCCTAACTTCCTAAAATCCGCTTTCAGGACTTCATCCCTTTTCCTACCTATGTCATTGGTCCCAATGTAGACCACGACCTCTGGCTGTTCACCCTCCCCCAAAAGAAGGTCCTGAAGCCACTCCTTGACCCTGGCACCAGGGAGGCAAGATACCATCCTGGAGTCACATCTATGGGCCGCAGACACGGCTGTCTGCTCCCCTTACCATTATAGGTCTTCCACTCTTCCTCCTCCCCTACCTGCGCAGCTGAGCCACCCGTGATGCCACAAACTTAGCTCTTGCTACAGTCTTCTAAGGGACCATCTTGCTCACCAGTATCCAAAATGGGAAAGCGGTTAGAGAGTCAGATAGCCTATGGGGATTTCTGCACTACCTTTCTCTTAGATACTCTGGCAGTCAGCCACTCCCTCTCTGCCTGTGTACTACTTAGCTGCGGTAGAACAATTTCCCTGAATGTTCTATCCACGTAAACCTAAGCCTTGCAGATGCACCACAGTGACTTCAGCCACCGCTCAAGTTCCACAACCCGGAGTTCAAGATTCTGCAGCTGGAGATAATTCCTGCAGATGTAGTCATCGATGACACTATGTGCCTGCATAACTTCCCACATCATGCAGGATGCACATTCCACATCACCAAGTCACAGTGACATACCTTCAACTTTATATAAACTGTTTACTATAGTTTGGTATATAATAGCTCACCTGTCACTCACCAAAAATATTCTCTGTGCCGAGTCTGGAAAAGCCAATGATTTCCAATCAATCAACTTATGGGACACCTGTGACGTCACTTTTAGATTTTATCTGTAAACTCTCAGCTCTCTCTCCCTCCGCTGCTTTAAGCTCTCGGACCTCTCCAGTTAATTGCCAGTTTCTGATTAACCTACTCCTTCTGCTGCGCCAAAGTGGAAATAAAATGCTGGAGGCTGAAAAAGAATAGAAGGGGGCACTTCTTCCTCCCCATCACCAAACTCCTAACTTGGCAAGCTCGGCAAGCAACCTTACCGAAAGCTTTCCCAATTTGAATCAAATTCCCAAAATATCAAAAAACGGCTGAAAGCACTGGGTACTGCAAAGGCCCTGACAATATTCCAGTAATAGTACTGAGGACTTGTGCTTCAGAACTTGCGCCCCAAGCCAAGTTGTTCCAGTACAGCGACAACACTGGCATCTACCCGGCTATGTGGAAAATTGCCCAGGTATGTCCTATGCACAAAAAGCAGGGCAAGTCCAACCAGGCCAATTAGCGCTCCATCAGTCTACTCTCGATCATCAGTAAAGTAATGGAAGGGAGTCATCGACCGTGCTATGAAGCGGCACTTGCTTAGCAATAACCTGCTCACTGATGCTCAGTTTGGGTTCCACCAGGGTTACTCAGCTCCTGACCTCATCATAGCCTTGGTTCAACCATGGACAAAAGAGCTGAACTTCTGAGGTGAGGTGACATCAAGGCAGCATTTGACCAAGTGTGACACCAGGGAGCAAAACTGGTGTCAATGGGACTCAGGGGGAAACTCTTTGCTGGTTGGAGTCATACCTACAACAAAGGAAGATGGCTGTGGTTGTTGGAGGTCAGTTATCTCAATTCCAGGACATCACTGTAGGAGTTCCTCAGGATAGTGTCCTCGGCCCAACCACCTTTAGCTACTTCATCAATGATCTTCTTTCCACCATAAGGTCAGGAATGGGGATGTTCGCCTATCATTGCACAAGGTTCAGCACCATTCACAATTCTTCAGATACTGAAGCAGTCCATGTCAAAATGCAGCAAAACCTGGACAATATCCAGGCTTGTGCTGACAAGTGCCAAGTAACATTCGCACCATCCAAGTGCCAGGCAACGACCATCTCCAAAAAGAGAGAACGCAACCATCGCCCCTTGATGTTCAATGGCATTACCATCACTGAATCCTCCACTATCAACATCCTGGGGGTTACCATTGACTAGAAACTGAACTGGACTAGCTATATAAATAATGGGGCTACAGGTCAGAGGCCAGGGATCCTGCAGCGAGTAACTCACCTCATGACTGCCCAAAGTCTGTCCACCACCATCATGGCACGCGTCAGCAGCATGATGGAATACTCTCCACTTGCCTGGATAAGTGCAGCTCCAACAACACAATCAGCTTGACACTATCTGGAATAAAGCAGCCCCGCTTGATTGGTACCACATCCACAAATATCCACTCTCTCCACCACCGACGCACAGTGGCAGCAATGTGTGCCATCTACAAGATGCACTGCAGGAATTCACCAAGGCTCCTTAGACAGCACCTTCCAAATCCATGACCACTACCACCTAGGAGGACAAGGGCAGCATACACATAGGAGCACCACCACCTGGAAGTTCCTCTCCAAGCCACTCACCATCCTGACTTGGAACCACATCATCATTCCTTCACTGTCGCTGGGCCAAAATCCTGGAACTCCCTCCCTTACAGCACTGCAGGTGTACCTACACCACATAGGCTGAAGTGATTGAAGAAGGCAGCTCACCACCACCTTCTCAAGGGCAATTAGGGATGGGCAATGAATGCTGGCCCAGTCAGTGAAGCCCACATCCCATAAATTAATGTTAAAAACACTCACTATGTCGCCATCTCACTCAAGCATGGTCACCTCCCTCACTGACTGCCTTTTAAAAACCCCCGCTCTTATATAGAGAGTTTCTGATAAGTCACCAGCTGACTTAGCTTTCTGCCACATTAATTAACACCAATTGAACCAAGGGCTTTCAGCTGATTGACAGACAACTGCCAGAACCAGGCAAACTCCTGTTCATCGAGGCTATTTAACTTATTTGAAGGTTAGTTACTTCTACTTCTTGGCCAGGGTCTGACTCATAATCTAACATCAAACTTGAGAAAGACTTAGCAGTTGAACTCCCACTTTGATTCAAATCCCAAGTACTCACTCTGTCTCCGTCTCTCAAGTGTATTCTCCCTTACTGACTGCACCCCTTACTGAAGGGGAGGAATTCAGCTTGCAGGGTACAACCAGGATCAATGAATTTCAGTATGGTGTCAAAAGCCTGCCTTTTGTGTGCTGGGGAACTGGGTTTCCATTTCAATGTCTTGAAGAGATTAACTCCCTGTGGAGTTTAGTCCCACAGGAGCTCAAAACCTGCCATCGTCTGGGCCAAAAGACCACTTTTCACTTGTAAGCCTTGACCTTGAGTGTCACAGGCTCTATGACTACAAAAAATCATGACAGGTGAGCCCAATTGCATCCTCACCTGATCGTCACACACTCTTATTTACTGCAATTAACTCCAACTGCTGAAGCAAACTGTGACGCCTTTAACTCAAAATCAGTATAAACCTGGGGCTTTCCTGCACTGTTCCATCTCTGCAACATTACCCACCTCTGCTCTTCTATCATGGAAACCACCTCCAGTCAGGGTAGGAACATAGGATTCCCAAAAGGCATTTGATAAGGTGCCACATAAAAGGTTACTATACAAGGTAAGAGCTCATGGTGTGGGGGAGGTAACATAGTTCATGTAACACGTTGATTGAAACATGGAAGATCATGAGGGGTCTTGACAGGGTCGATGTGGAGAAATTGTTTCCTCTTGTGGGAGAATCTAGTACTAGGGGCCACTGTTTAAAAATAAAGGTCGCCCATTTGGACAGAGATGAGGAGAATTATTTTCCCTCAGAGTGCTTAGAGTCTTTGGAACTCTCTTCCTCAAAAGGCAGAGGAAGCAGAGTGTTTGGGTATTTTTAAGGTAGAGGTAGATAGCCTTTCACCCCCCTTTCTTATCAAGAATCTATCAGGGGTAGGCGGGAATGTGGAGTTGAGGTTACAATTAGATCAGCCACGATTTTATTGAATGACAGAGCAGGCTTGAGGGGCCAAGTGGCCTACTCCTGCTCCTAATTTGTATGTTCGTATTAGCATGGATACAGGATTGGTTAGTTAACAGGAAGCAGACAGTCGTGATAAATGGATCATTTTTAGGTTGGCAAACTGTAACTAGTGCAGTGTCACAGAGATCAGCCTCAACTATTTACAATCTATATCAATGACTTGGATGAAAGGATTAAGTATATGGTAACTAAATTTCCTGATAACACAAAGATGGGTAGGAAAGCAAGTTGTGAAAAGGAGACAAAAAGACTGCAAAGGGATATAGATAAGTTGAATGAGTGGGCAAAAATCTGGCAGATGGAGTTTAATGTGAGTTTGTTCACTTCGGCAATAAGGATAGAAAAGCAGGATATTATTTAAATAGAGAGAGACTGCAGAACTCTCTGGTACAAAGGGGTCTGGGTGTCCTGGTACAGTAAGTGTTTAAGGCAAATGGAATGTTGGCCTTTATTGCAAGGGGTTATATTTCAAGTGAAGAGGGGTGTGCGACAAGGCTGTGTACCGCCGCCAAAATTATTTAATCTGTACGCAGAACAAATATCCAAAGAATTACATGTACTTCAGGGATAAAAACCGGAGGCAAGAACATAACAAACACACTGACGACACAGTGCTACTTGCAGAAACAGAAGAAGCTATGCAAAATATCATAGATCAAGTAAATCTAGAAGTTTAGAATATAGATTGAGTATGAACATCAAAAAGACAAAAACAATGGTAGTTAGAAGGGATACATTAGAAGAAACTAGAGTGAAGATTGAAGTGGATGCTATCACACTGGAATAAGTGGACAAGTTTGTCAATTCAGGGCAAATGATAACAGAAGATGTCATGTGATGTCAAAGTTAGAAGAAGGATAAAGATAACAGACTTTTTTTTGAAGATGAAGGATGTATAATCAACAAGAAAACGCGAGCTTGTAACAAGGAAAAAAACTCAAGATTCTAAATTCTATCCATTTTCCTGTATGTCTCAGAAACTTGGACAATAAGAAAATATGTGTGGAAGAAAATGGAGGCCTTTGAAACGTGGAGGAAGATGTATGCTTAAAATTGCATATACAGACCAGAAGACCAATGAAGAGGTGCTTGAAATTGCAAGAGCAAAAATAACTCAAAAAAGTGACATCCAGAAAAGAAAATGTTAATATTTCAGCCATATGATCAGACCTGAAAAGCTACAGAGATCTCTTCTAGAGGACAACAGAAAGAGGAGTTGACCTAGGTGTGGTTGGATGACAGACGTCACAGAGCGGTTGCAGACGAGCTACAGTGGATGTGTGAAGATGGCGCAAGTTAGACGAGTGTTACATACCTTGACAGGAGATCTTCTGCTCCAAACAGCAGTAGAAGCATTGCAAGAAGAATGGAGCATAAAAGTAGGGAAGTCTTGCTACAGCTATACAGAGCCTCAGTGAGACTGCATCTGGAGTACTGTGTACAGTTTTGATCTCTTCACTTAATGAGGGATACACTTGCATTGAAAGCAGTTCCAAGAATAAAGGAATTGTCTTATGAGTTTAGAAAAAATGTGAGATGATCTTAGTGAAACCTTTAGGATTCTGAGGGGCTTGACAGGGTAGATGCTGAGAGGATTTTTCCTCTACTGTGAGAATTTAGAACTAGGGAGCACAATTTAAAATTAAGGGGTGTCCCATTTAAGACAGTGATGAGGAGGAATTTTTTATTTCGGAGGGTCATTAGACTTTGGAATTCTCTTCCCCAGAGAGGAGTGGTGGCTGGGTCAATGAATATATTCAAGACTGAGTTAGACAAATTCTTGATAGACAAGTGAGTCAAAGATTATGGGAGGGCTTCAGGAAAAAGGCAGCGGGAAAAAGGAACTAGCTGAGATGCTCTTGCAGAGAGCCAGCACGGACACAACAGGTCCAAAGGCCTCCTTTTGTGCTGTTTCTCTGAAATATAGATAAACAGGAGTTACTTAAAAGTTTGACAGTCCTCAAAGTAGAAGGCACCTGGTGATGATGACTAAATAATTGAGGGAAGTCAGGATGAAAATTGTGGAGGTTCTGGCCACAGTTTTCCAATCCTCCTTCGATATGGGGGTGTTGCCAGAGAATTGGGGGACTGCAAATGTTATAGCCCAGTTTCAAAAAGGGAGAGGCGCAAATCTGGCAACTACAGGCCTGTCAGCCTAACATTGGTGGTGAGAAAACTTTCAGAAAAAAATTCATTTGCATTTGGGAATGCATAGGTTAATAAATGAAAATCAGCATGGATTTGTTAAAGACAAATTGCATTTGACCAATTTGATTGACTTCTTGATGAAGCCACAGGATGCATTGATAAGGGGAGAGTAGTTGATCATGTATATAGATTTTCAAAAGATGTTTCACAAAGTAACATAAAAGATCTGTTAGCAAAATTACAGCCATGATATTGAAGGGACAGTGGCAGTATGGATATAAATTGGCAAAGGGATGGAAAACAGACAGTACTGGTGAATGGTTGTGTTTCCAAACTGAAGGGAAATACACAGTGATGATCCCACAGGCCAGTTTTCTTACTAATGTTAATTCTGTTAGATAATAATAGCCCGGAACCTGGGTAGACAGGGCACAATTTCAAACTTTGCAGATCACATGAAACTCGGAAATGTAATCAACAATGAAGAAGATAGGAATAGACTAACAGGACACATAGACTGGTGAAATGGGCAGATACATGGCAGATGAAATTTAATACAGAGAAGCACAGAGATATATTTTGGAAGGAAAAACTGAGAAGAAATATAAACTAATGATAGAAATTTTAAGGGGATGCAGTAACAGTGTGTTCTGGGCTATACGTCCACGAATCTTTTAAGATGGCATGACATGTGAAAAAGGCTGTTAATAAAAGCAAAATACTGCAGATACTGGAAATCTGAAACAAAAACAAAAATGGCTGGAAAAACTCAGTAGATCTGACAGCATCTGTGGAGAGGAAGACAGAGTTTCGAGTCCATATCAGTTCTGATGAAGAGTCATACGGACTCGAAACGTTAACTCTGTCTTCCTCTCCACAGATGCTGTCAGACCTGCTGAGTTTTTCAAGCTTTTTTTTGTTTTTGTTAATAAAAGCATATGGGATCCTTGGCTTTATTAATAGAGACACAATGTACAAAAGCAAGGGAGTTATGCTGAACTTTTATAGAAGTGTGTGTGCATATGTGTGTTTGTTTAGGTTGGTTGGGGGCGGGGGACCGCATGGGTGGTGTTACAATCCTCAGAGAGACCTGTAACTTTCAAAAAAGAGATATGGATTTCCCAGTAACTGATGCACAGGAATTGTATAACAAGATTTCATGTCTTAAGCTCTTACTGCAACAAACTAAAATCAACATTGCCTACTAAGTAATGTTTAGTCAACAAATACACTAAACTACAGAAAAGGTATTTCCTAAAAACTTATCAATAAAACTGAAAACCCCACTCCATGTTTATACATTACACTGCACTCTCAGTAGAAATGCTGTCTTGTGTTAAAGTCCCAAGTTCCTCGCAGTTTTAACAGGATCTCTTCTCCCTGCCCCACCAAGGTGAATCTTCCAGGATCCTTTTAAACAAATTCCCCTTCACTTAATCTTCTGAGCAAACATGAATGGACTTCCAGTAGCAAGGCACCCACTGGCAACTCTTAAGACTTGAACTCTCCACAAACTTTGTTTCTTCAAACATGGGATCCATCCTCACCAGCATTCTGCTTGGTGGTTAACCTGAAAACAGGTTTTTTTTTCCCGCTTTGCACAACAGCACCTGTTGTGAGTCTTTTTCCCCGAAAACTCTCTGGCTGACTCGAAGTCTGTATGCAACAAGAATAGTGGCCTCCTCTTTTATGCCCAGGTGTTAAAACTTGCATCTTACTTTCAACAAGTTTTGACCTGGGCCCCTGTCCCCATGGCAACCAGGACACATGGGCTTATCTCCAGGCAGACTTCATATGAGACTACATCGGTTTGTCTCTGGGAAAATTTGCAGGAGGCAACCTGCTCTCCAAACTACTCAATTTTACCTTGAATTAAAGGGGACAGTTTAAAACATAACCATCTTATAAAGTCCAACATTTGTAACGGGGGAGAGTGCAAACGGAGTGAAGCTGAGGTAACTGAGTGAACACTTGCTGAGAGGGGGAGTCTGAAGTATTAATCTTGTTCTTAAATTTTGCTCTTAAAATCTAATCTAGTCTGTAATTAGCTGTGACTGGAAAGTACTGTGTAAGCAGGCTAAGTTCTTTCTTTCTTGCAGGTTAGTCAGGGTGAACTCACTCTCAGCTATAGGAGCTGAGTAGTTAATTAACTAACTGGTTGAATCTGGTTACTGTAGCCCCAGTTCAGTTTATTATAAATTCAGGGTTCTTTAGTGCAGCTTTGGCAAATGGAGTGCAGCTGAGCTAACTGAGGGAAGACTTGGAGTTTGGTGAGAGGGGGAGTTAGGGAAGGAGGTGTTTGTTTCCTTTTTCTATCCTTCTCACCCTGTAGGAATTGATTATTGCTCGACTACAGGGAAAGGAGAGTTTGGTGAGTATCTGGTAAATGGGTAAGTTCTTCTGTCCCTAAGGTTTAAAAAAGTACAGAAAGTGGCAACAAAGTTAATAAAATATATTAAAAATGCAACATAAATAAGTGACATATAATGAATTATTTAAAACACATTAAGGATGGCAGGACAGGTGATGTGTCAAGGCTGCAGCATATGGCTAACATTGCTCCTGGATAACATTGTGACCCAGGGCAAACACGTCTGCAGTATTTGCGGCTTGAGGAACTTCAGCTCAGCATCATTGAACTGGAGGCTGAGCTGCAGACTCTGCGACACATCAAGGAGGGGGAAAGCTACCTGGATGCTTTATACCAGGAGGCAGTCATACCACCTAGGATAAGGTCTTCTGATTTGGTCAGTGGTCAGGGACAGGAGGGTGTGACTGCGAGTGAGACAGGTAAAGGGACCCAGAGGGCGGGAGTGCAGGAGCATGAGCCTCTGCAGGCACCGTGGTACAGGAAGCCATTCAAGTGGGGGGAGCAAAAAGGAACGTAGTTGTAGTACGGGACAGTATAGTGAGGGGGGATCGACACTGTTCTCTATAGCAAAGAGCGAGAGTCCAAACGGCTATGGTGTCTGCCCAGTGCCAGGGTTCAGGACACCTGCTCAGGGCTGAAGAGGAACTTGCAGTGGGAGAGGGTCCAGTTGTCATGGTCCATGTAGATACCAATGACATAGGTAGGACTAGGAAAGAGGTTCTGGATAGAGGGCATGAGGAGATAGGCACTAAATTGAAAAGCAGAACCTCAAAGGTTATAATCTCTCAATCGTTACCTGAGCCATGTGCAAATTGAGATAATGTACATAAAATTAGAGAGGTGAATACATAGCTCAAAGACTGGTGTAGAAGAAGTGGGTTCCACTTTGTAGGGCACTGGCACCAGTACTGGGGAAAGTGGGGGCTGTACCATTGGGACGGTCTTCACCTCAGCCAGGCTGAGACCAATGTTCGTGCAAACCACATAACTAGGGAAGTAGAAAGGGTTTTAAAATAAATAGTGGAGGCAAGTGGTCAAATGTGGAAAGATGTGGTATATCAAAGAGTAAAGACAAGGTAAGAGAGGAAAATAGTAATATGGGAAATGAGGTTCGGAGAATGGCAGGAACGGACAGAGAGAAAAAAACCTAAGAATGCACAAAGAATCAAGACTAGATGTCACAAAGATAATAAAAAGACTAAACTAAAGGCTCTGTATATGAATGCAGATAGCATTCATAACAAAGTAAATTAATCAATAGTGCACATCGAAGTAAATAAATATGATCTGACGGCCATTATGGAGACCTGGCTGCAAGATGACAAGGTCCTGAATATTGAGGGGTATATGACCTTCAAGAAGAATAGGAAGCTAGGTAATGGTGGAGGGGTAGCACTGTTAATCAACAATGGCATTGTGCAACAGTTCAGGGGATCAGGATGTAGAATCAGTTTGGGTGGAGATGAGGAATAGTAGGGGAAAGAAGTCACTAGTGGCTGTGGTCTACAGGCCCCCTAACAGTGACCACAATGTAGGACAAAGTATACAAGAAGAAATATTGGGTGCTTGTGATAAAGGGACAGCAATAATCATAGGTGGCTTTAATCTACATATAAACTGGAAGAATCAGATTGGCAGTAGTAGCTTGGATGAGGAGTTCATATAATATTTTCGAGATAGTTTCTTTGAGCAGCACGTTCTGGAACCAACCAGAGAGCAGGTTATATTAAATTCAGTACTTGTAATGTGACAGGATTAATTAATGACTTCAGAGTAAAGGCACCCCTAGGTTGCAGCAACCACAACATGATTGAATTTTAAATCCAGTTTGAAAGGGAGATGAGTGAGTCTACATCCAGTATTTTAAACTTAAATAAGGGCAACTATGTGGGCATGAAAGCTGAGCTAGCTGAAGTGAACTGGGATACTAGATCAATAGAGAAGCAGTGGCAGACATTTAAGGGGATATTTCAGAATACTTAGAATTAGTATATTCCCACTACAAAGGAAAATTCTAAAGGGAGGACTCACCATCCATGGTTATCTAAAGAAGTTAGGTAAAGCATCAAACTTAAAGAAAAGGCATATAACTGCGTAAAGACGAGTGGCAGGTCAGATGATTGATCAGAATATAAGACTGGAAAGTAGCAAATATAACCCCGCTATTCAAGAAGGGAGGGAGGCAGAAAACAGGAAACTATAGGTCAGTTAGCTTGACGTCTGTCGTGGGGAAGGTGTTAGAGTCGATCATTAAAGAGGTTATAGCTGGGCACTTAGAAAAGCTCAAGGTAATCGGGAAGAGTAAGCATGGTTTTACAAAAGGGAAAACATGTTTAACCAATTTATTAGAGTTCTTTGAAGGAGTAACATGCACTGTGAATAAAGGGGAGCCTGTGGACGTATAGTACTTGGAACGCCAGAAAGCATTTGATAAGGTGCCACATCAAAGGTTATTGCGGAAAATAAAAGCTCATATTGTAGGGGGTAACATATTGGCCTGAATAGAAGATTGGCTGGCAGGCAGACAGGAAACAGAGAGTATGCATAAATGGGTCTTTGTCTGATTGGCAGGATGTAATGAGTGGAGTCCTACAGGGGTCTGTACTGGGGCCTCAGCTTTTTATAATTTACATCAATGACTTAGATGAGGGGAGTGATGGCAGGGTAACTAAATTTGCAGACAACACAAAGATAGGTAGGAAAGTATGTTGTGAACAGGACATGAGGAGGTTGCAGACGGATATAGGTAAGTTGAGTGAGTGGGCAAAAATCTGGAAGATGGAGTATAATGTGGGAAAATGTGAAGTTGTTCACTTTGGCAGGAAGAAGAAATATAGAACAACTGCAGAATTCTGAGGTGTCTCTAGGTGTTCTCGTGCATGAGTCACAAAAAGTTTGCATGCAGGTACAGCATGTAAACAAGAAGCCTAATGGAATCCTTTATTATGAGAGGAATTGAACATAAAAGTAAGGATTTTATGTTTCAGTTATACAGGACATTGGTGAGACCGCATCTCGAATACTGTGTGCAGTTTTGGACTCCATATTTAAGGAAGGATGTAAATGTGTTGGAGGCGGTTCAGAGGAGGTTTACTAGATTGATACTTGGAATAAGCGGATTGTCTTATGAGGATAGGTTAGACAGACTGGGCTTGTTTCCACTGGAGTTTAGAAGAATCCTGGGTGCAGATGAGTGAACAATTACAATCCACCAGATAGTTTACCCAGCACCGTCCCGTCCTGACCCTGTCCTTTCCAATTTTTACCCGCACTTCTAAACAAAACCAGCAGGGATTTTCATTAAGTATGCAGACCAAGGTCTGATGGTGTCATGTGGCCCCAACTGCAATTTTAACTCTGGTCTGAATAGGGAAGTAATTGCCTCTTTATCATCAGATGAAGGCCTGCCAGAAGAGAACCAGGAGAGGCCAAACAATTAAAGCATTTTAAGGAATTTAGGTCTCCCCAAACTCCACCCCACCCACCCCAGCTCCCTCCTACTAAGCAGCCCCAGAACACTGGACCCTACAGAAAATGAGACTTGCAACCTAATGGTTAAAGTAGCTATGACCTCATTCTGCCATGGGTGTGCAGGAAAGTAATCGATCCCACTGTTTTCTGCAGTGAGTTAATATCAAGTACTTTATGTATAGATTTGGACATATCAAGGGAGCATACTAGTATCAGAAACAGCAACTGCAAAAAAGTCACATTTGAATTATAGGGGAGTGTCACAACAGGGCAAATACATTTCTGAAAAGCTTAGGAGATATCTCCACCCGCTCACAATCAAAGCTGAGGGGGCAGGTGACTAAGAAGTAGGAAAGGGCAAGCCAAGCTTCAGGAATGAATGTGAAGGCAAGTGGTAGAGCTACTTATCATTTAATCTTTTATTTGATGGCTGCTGAAGGGGAGCTGAGGCTGCAAAAAGTACCGGTGAGAAGGACGAACCTTTATACCAGTACCATTCCACACAGCTGAGATCTAATAGGCTTGTATTGCAGAATGCCTGCAAGGAGCTGCAGCCAAAGCATTTGGGACAGTGAACATGCTGATCCTATCTTGCACTTTGTTGGGAGATGCCACTTCAGCAAAAGCCCACAGCGTTACATTTGGCTCTCAGCTGACCCAGGTCCAGCAAGAATTATAGATATGTTTGCAAATGCAGACAAACTGGTTACGTTGGCCGCTGATCACATTGGAGTCCCTTCCCAGAAGGGAAACAACAGTAAAAACTGGGAAATAAAAGTACTGGTCCGAACTGTTTTTTTCCTTGAGTTATTACACGTGGTGGCAATGAATTTATGACATTCTGTGATTAAGGTGCTTCAGAGGAAACATGAACTATTACAGTCAGGTATTCACATCATGTATCATGCCAACCCAGCTGTTTCTGGGAACAGGAGCTTTAACCGGTACTAATGGCACATCAAAGCATGATACGTTCAGCTCTGCCCACAGATGTGGACACCAGAGCATCATCTGATCTGCCTGGCATCTCTCTATAGGTTCTCCTCCTCTTTCAGGAGGATTCCCAGAAGGAAATCCATCAGAGCTGGAGGCAAAACATAAGTTGCAATGATTGACACACAGATTCATGAGAATCCAACTATTAACAAGAAAAAAGAGAAAACAGTTTCAGAGATTGTTTTTCTCTATTACTGTACCTTTTCCAATTCCGCCAGTACACTACTGCCACATAGCAACACAAGACAACTGCTTCACACAGGCCAACTGACATTTGGTTTTCTGAATGCCAGAATAACGTGATGATCATAATCCCCAAAATAGTACTGAAATGAATTGTCAACGTTGGAGGTGAGCACTTCCTCTGTCACTAGTCTTACTGACTGAAAAGTGCGAAGGCACAAAATAGGCAAAGTTCCACCATATTAGGACTTCTGTCTATTCTTCACTTCATGTCTTTTCAATATGATATCCCAATTTGATATGACTTTTTCTGGCTCAGTGCTACTTTTGTTTTCTGTGGCTTCATCCAAAAAACATTTTGTTTTATTTATAAACAGATATACTTTCAAAGTGAAAACTTAAGTCGCATCAATGAATGAAGTGGTGAATCTGCTCGGCACAATATAACATACCTGATCAATGTAAAAGGCTGTTCCTGCTCGGATCTCTCTGCGTTGTTTAAGGTCCGTCTCAGTGGTATCTCTGGATAGTGCCATGTATTCTACCTCTCGCTTGGTCAATTCCTGTGGGAAATGCCAACAGTCAGCACATGCTTAGTAATATACCAAACCCACAATTACATAGAATTACAACATAGAAACAGGCCATTTGGCCCAATCAGTCCATGGTGTTTATGCTTCACTCAAGTTTCCTCCCATCCTTTCTCATCTAACTTGATCAGCATTACCCTCTATTCCCTTCTCCCTCATTTTCTTATCCAGCTTCCCCTTAAATGCATTTATACTATTTGCCTCAACTACATCCTGTGATAGCAAGTTCCACATTTTCACTACTCTCGACATAAGGAAGTTTCTTCTGAATTTCTATTGGATTCCTTGATGACTATTGTAAATTGATCGTTTCTAGTTTTGCTCTTCCCCACAAGTGGAAAGATTTTGTGTCTCCTCTATCAAAACCTTGCATAATTTTAAAAAAAACTCTATTACATCATCCCTCGGCCTTCTCTTTTCAAGAGAAAAGAGACCCAGGCTGTTGATCCTTTCCTGATAGGTTTAACTTTGCAGTCCTGAATATCCTTATATATATGTATATACCTTATTTATAATATAGCAACCAGGACTGTACGTAGTACTCCAAGATGGAAAACCAAGTTCTGTACAGGTTTATCATAACTTCTCTACTTTTCATTCCTATCCCTCAGAAATAAACCTTTCTGCTTGTTTTTTTTCTTTTGTATCGTCTTACTGACCTGTGTCACAACTTTTACTGATTTGTCTGGTTGTTTCTCTAACCCACTTAGATTCTTATTTTCCAAGAGATGCACAACCATCCTTTCATTTCTTAGCAAAATACAATAACTTACACTTGAAATTCACTTGCCAGTTATCTGCCTTCTGCAAGTTTATTAATGTCTTTCTGTAATTTGTCGCAGTCCTCCTCAGTATTGACTATCCCTCCAAATTGTGACTAAACTGGATACAGATCCTTGTTACATTGGCGGTTTGCCATCATCTTGATATTTGTTTCTCTATCAGCATGCTTCATTGGAACTGAATGATGGTTATGGAAATATCATTCCACTATGAATGGTCGATGTAGAAATATCATTCCATTACTGAATGGTCAATATTAAATATCATTTCACTACTGTGTATTCCTAACCAGATAAAAACCTTTGGTTTACATAGCTGTTTACACTGTATTAAGTCGATAGTTAGGGAACAGAGTTTGAGTTGGGGACTCAAGCCAATAGCTTTGTCTTCCCAATATGCCTGCTATATATAAATGACCTGGCTTTAGGCATAAAATTTTAGAGTTTGCAGATATAAAAAACTTGGCAAAGTAGTAAATAATGAGAAGCATAGTAGCAGATTTCAGGAGGACAGACAGGCTGATGAAATGGGCAGACACATAGCAGATGCAATTAAATGCAAATAAGTGGGAAACGATACACTTTGGGAGGAACAACGTGGAAAGGCAGTATAACCTAAATGATGCTACTTGGAGGTGTTGCATATTTACAAGTCTTTGGGGTGGCAGGGCAAGTTGATAAGGCAATTAAGAAAGTGTAAGAGATACTTGTCTTCGGAAATTGGGGCACTGAATACAAAAACAATGAATTCATGGGAATCATGATAGGTTGAACGGCCTTCCTTCTGTGCTGTAAGATCCTATGATTCTAACATTTTGTTGACTGTATGCTGGCATCAGAAGTGCAGTGTGACAGAGAATACCAAAGGAGGCCATTTTCCCCATCTCAGTGACAATACAAGCTTTGCAACCAGGGCAAAATTCTCCAAACTCATGTGCCTGAATCCTTATACATTATTTCCTTTATATTTCCTTTGGAATGATGGCTGAATACAATAGGAATTACAAGATATGTTGTGATCCTCACCAGTTCCATACAGGTTGCAACTTAAACCAAGTTTACAAGCAGCACTTATTATTGCTATTGACACTTGGCCAGTTTATGGATTTTACTAGTGAATAATAAATATCAGCTACAAAGTCACCATCACGGGAGCTGAGTACTAGATGATACAGCTAAGACACAATGATCTTTGGAAGAGGGAAAAACAATCTGCCAGGGCAGCTCACAGTAGAGTAATGGTAAAAGGAACAATAATTTGGATTTATATAGCACATAACACATTAAAATGTCCCAAGGTGCTTCACAGGAATGTCATCAGACAAATTCTGATATTGAGCCACGTAAGAAGATATTGGGACAAATAACCAAAAGGTTGTTTGCCGGTAGGTTTTAAGGAGCATCTTAGAAGGGGAGAGAAGGGTAGAGAGATGGAGACATTTAGAGAAGGAAGAAATACTAACTTGGGATCAAGGCCAGTATACAGCAATTTTCAGCCAGGATAATAAAATGCTAGAGATTGTAGATTGGCTCACGAGGTGAAAGACACAGATTTTCAACTCTGAGATAAAACAGCAGAAGCTAGTTAACACTCATCTTTATTCAGTGTCATCTGTGCTAAATCCTGATGAACATTTTATAACAGGTTTCCTGGTTCCATTTCTACAAATCAATCGTCAAAATTATTAAAATTATGCAGAGATTTAAAATTTTTTAAACAATCAGCATCACTGAAGAAAACTTCAGGTTACAAAATAAATAGAAATCTATAGCTCATGCACATTCTGACATTTCAGGATTACAGAGTAACTAAATCCTTTATTTTAAATTTTAGAGCAATTCTACAGGTTGACTCACCCAGGTTCCACCTGGAAGAATAATGTGCAACAATATTTTAAATATTGATCTCCCAATCAAAGCCACCATTTTCATAGCAGCCCTGAAGTTCGAGTATGGGGCACAAAATCTCAACATTTTGTCTGTGATTGTTTGCAGCAATCAGGAAATAGACCCATGAGAATCAACTTGGATAGAGTACGTTTGGAGGAGCAGGTTCAATGAACCAAGTTTGATCAGCCCATATGCAGTTAGAAAAGTCCTTGTCGTTCAAATAATGTGCTGTTTTATTTTGGTGCTCCATAGAAGCAGCAATCCAGCAGGGAGATTGTGTCACTGCTTAACTGTCCCTTAGACATTTGCTATATCTGACACTGCTGATAAAGCAAGGAGAAGGTGGTGATAAGATCAAGATCATTCATATCACTGAGTATAGTTTTAATTTTTCTCTGTTCAAGAACCTTCATGCACAGGTGTCCTCCAATCACATTTAACAAGAGGCAAACACATTCAAACAGTAAGGAAGGCTGAAATAAAAACAGAAAATGCTGGAAATACTTGGCAAGTCTGGCAGCATCTGTGGAGAGAAACAATTAACCTTCCAGGGCTGTGACCTTTAACGTAAGGCTGACCTTAAGGATGTTAAGTCAATTCACAAGTTACCCTTAAACTCCAACACTGTGAAGTTTGGACTTGAATGAAATGTGCCTCCCACATCCTATTTGGTGCTAAATACTGTTTATCCATTGCATCCTTCCTCACTGCCTTCCACAGGTGATCCATTTCCCTGATTTGTCAAAATTTTAAATTGCTCGTCTTCATCTTTAAATCCCTGCACAAACTCAGCCCATGCTACCTCTGCAAAATTCTTCAGCTGCTGTTTCCTCCCTGCTGTCCAGTTCTCAGGCTCTGGCCTCCTGTGTATCCCTGTTTCGTCTGCACCATGATTGGCTGCAGAATCTTCAACAGTCTCGGGTGTGCTTTGTGGAACTCCTTCACTTCTGACAGGATTTCTATCCGCCCACTTAAAAGACTCCTCAAAGATCATCACCTATTGGACTGAGTCTTCTGTCACTTTTGCTAACTCCCTCACAAAGGGTTGAAAATTATTCCTTTCTTCTTCTGTCCGGTGCAGTTATTTCGCATTAAAGGCAATGTATAAATGGAATTAATTGTTAAAATGGTGGTAGGAGACTCTTGGTATCTGCAGCAATGGAGCCCCTCACCTCCTTGAGTATAGCAGCTGAAGTCAAAAGTCCAAGTTCCAGTGGCAAACAGGACACTCCAGGTCCAAGTGAAAACAACCGATATTCCCTTGATGCTTGCTCTTCTGCTTTGACTCGTCATTGAAGCACATTTTGACTTGTGCGTCAACTTCATTGAAGTCTGATTCAATATCGCTGTATCAAAACTGGGACATGTCTGAATGAGTTTTCACTCAAACTCACATCAAAATACACCTTGATGAATTCGTGCCTGAGGGCTTGACTGGAATTTCCAGAGAATTTTTCCCTCAATAGCTTGGGATTTGCCTTTGTTTTATCCCTCTCAGGAGAGGAATCTCTCCCAGTCATGATGTTCAAATCCATCATGGTGTGGGACAGGCTTGATGGACAAGCTGTCTTTCCCTGCCCATCAATCTGAGATGTTTGGAAGGACCTCTGAGTTATCATTTGACAGTACATACAAGAGAGGCCACATTGCTGCTCGAATTGAAGCCCAGCTTTCACAATAACAAAAAAAGGAAAAACATAGAAACTGAAGCCCACTGATTAAAGAGGTCAAAAGACATCAGAGACAAATCCTGGGTGAGGACTTAGAGCACATCAAGAGGCGGATGTTAACACTTGAATTCTTTCCAAGACATCAACTGTAGGACATGACTTGTTGCACTGAAAGCCTGCTTCCTCAGCTGGAGCAAACTATTATGGCAGCATGCTTCATTTGGAGTGATAATTATGTCATTCAAGGCTAAAGATTCTCAATTCAAGGAGCCGTTTGAAATTCACACGTGAAATGGAATGCAGGCTGATCATATTAAACAGGTCTGATAAAGGGAGGGATGTCACTCCTGAGCTGTCCCAATGCAGGGCTGTGTTTTTTTTTAAATTCTCCCGGGATGTGGGAGTCACTGGCTAGCCATTTATTACCCATCCTTAATGTGTGGTGAGTGTGTGTATGTTAGGAATTTGAGGACATTAACCAAGTCACCAATGGCTTTTTGTGTGACTATATCCATTCTGCAGACTTTGGCATGGTTGGTCACATCATACTTTCAATTGTTACCCTTCTCTTTGTGACTTACCTGGTCCCACTCTTAGCTGTTTCACCTTAGCCAGAGCACCTCCAGCTTTGGCATCTCATCCTGCCCAGGACCTTCATCTCAGGAGTCCCCAAATAATCCATCCTTGGTCCTCTCTCTTCTTCCTTATCTATGTGCTGCTGCTCCTTGGCAACACCGACAATTATTGGGCCAGTTTCCATGTGCATGTCAATGACACCAATTGCCACCTCATCAGCACCTCACAACCAGACTTGGATAAGCAAAACATCCAACAATGGGAAGACCAAACTTCATACCATCACCAACTAGCCCATCCATTCCTTGGTCACTTTCCGACACAAAACAGGATCTTCTTGAATTGTGAGCTGAGTTTCCAATCTCATAGTCACTTCATTACCAGAACCCTCTACTTAACCTCCATAATCTCAGCCTATTTGAAACTTATACCCCCATTCATGTATTTGTCACCTCCAGACTCTACATACTGGGCACTCAAGGAAAGCTGGAGGAACAACACCTCATCTTTCGACTCAGCACTTTACACCCTTCTGGATTCAACACCGAGATCAACAAATTTAGGTCATAACCTCTGCCTCCATTTTGTTTGTTTTGGTTTTGTCTTGTTTCTTTCTTCATTGTTTAAGGTATGTCAGTGCTGCTCAGCCATATGGGATTTATATCTTGCGGGATGTGGGACATCGTGCAAGCACAAAGGTCCCTCGATGACTACATTTGCAGGAAGCGTCACCAGCTGCAGAAACTTAAGCTCTAAGTTGCAGAACTTGAGCGGCGGCTGGAGTCACTATGGTGCATCTGCAGTGCTGAGGATTAGGTGGGTAGCACATTTAGAGAGGTGGTCACACCGCAGCTAAGAAGTACACAGGCAAAGAAGGAGTGGGTGACTGTCAGAGTATTTGAGAGAGAACAGGCAGGTAATGCAGGAATCCCCTGAGGCTATTGCTCTCTAACCGCTTTTCCATTGTGGATATTGGTGAGCAAGATGGTTCCTCAGAGGACTGTAGCAGGAGCCAAGTCCGTGGCACCGCAGGCAGCTCAGCTGCACAGGACGGGAGGGAGGAAGAGTGGAAGTGCTATAGTAACAGGGGGCAGGGAGTAGACAAGCATTTCTGTGGCCATAGATGTGACTCCAGGATGGTATGTTGCCTCCCTGGTGCCAGGGTCAAAGATGTCTTCAGTGGCTGCAGGACATTCTTTTGGGGGAAGAGTGAACAGTCAGGGGTTGTGGTCCACATTGGGACCAATGACATATGTAGGAAAAGGGATGAGGTCCTGAAAGCAGATTTTAGGGAGCTAGGAAGCAAATTAAAAAGCAGGACCTCAAGAACAGTAATCTCAGGATTACTCCCGGTGCCACGTGCCAGTGAGCATAATAGGTGGATTGAGCAGCTCAACATGTGGCTGGAGAAAAGGAGTAAGAGGAAGGGCTTTAGATTTCTGAGGCCTTGGGATCAGGTGGGACCTGTACAAGGAGGATGGGTTACACCTTAACAGAACAGGGACTAATGTCCTCATGGGGAGGTTTGCTAGTGCTACTGGGGAGGGTTTAAACTAGGTTAGCAGAGGGATGGAAACCTGAGGGGAAATTCAGAGTGCAGAGGAGAAAAACTGGCAGTGGAAAGTCGTGAAGTATCAACTGATAACGAGGATATATCAGAGAGTAGTACAAAGGCAGATAGAATATCTGGAGAGTTTGATAGATTTAGAGTAGGCAACAGTAAGTCATTAGATGGGGGTCAGAATAAAAAAGCCTAAATCAGGGTTAATGTACATGTATGTGAATGCACATGTATGTGAATGCACGGAGTGTGGTTAATAAGATTGGTGAACTGCAGGCACAGGTTGACCAATGAAATTAGGATATTATTGCTATAACAGAGACCTGGCTCAAAGAAGGGCAGGGCAGGACAAGGCATTAAATATTCCTGGGTACAAAGTGTTTAGGGGTGACAGGAAAGGAAGAAAGAGGTGGGTGGCAATACTGATTAAAGATGGCATTACAATACTGGAGGGAGAGGGTGTTCCAAAGAGATCAAGGACAGAACCTCTCTGGCTAGAGGTAAGGAATGAAAAAAGTGCAATAACATTGAATGGTGTAGTAGATAGACCACCAACTGGTGGAAGGGATGTGGAGAAACAAATTTGCAAAGAAATTACAGAGAAGTGCAAGAAGTACAGAGTAATCATAATGGGGGACATCAATTATCCAAATATTGACTGGAATAGGAATAGTACAAAGGGACAAGAGGAGTGAGTTCCTGGAATGTGTTCAAGGTAGTTCTCTGCAGCAGTATGTTTCCAGCCCAATGAGAGGACAAGCACTTTTGGACCTGGTTCTGGGGAATGAGTTGCGCAAGTGGATCAAATGTCAATGGGACAGCCTCTAGGGGACAGTGATGATTGTATCATAAGGTTTAGGTTAATCATGGAAAAGGACAGGGAACAATCCAGAGCAGGGAAAATTAACTGGGAGAAGCCAATTTCGATGGGATGAAAATGCATCTGAGTTGAGTAAGTTGGAATCAAATGTTGGCAGAAAAGACAGTGGCTGAACAATGAGCTGCCTTCAAAGGAAAAGTATTGCAGGCAATGCCAAGATACATTCCCTTGAAGGGGAAAGGTAGGACAAATAAATCCAAGAGCGCCCTGGATGATGAGAGAGATAGAGGTAAAGATGAAAAGAAAGAAGTGCCCGTACAACAGATGTCAGGTAGAAATTACAATGGAGAATCAGACTGAATATAGAAGGACCAGAGGGGAAGTGAAGAAACTAAGAAGAAAAGCTGAGAGCATGAAAAGAGACTGGCAGCAAACATAAAAGGGAATCCTAAAGTCTTCTATAGGCATGTAAATAATAAAAGGGTGGTAAAAGAGAGAGTTGGGCCAATTAGGAACAAAAAAGGTGACTTGCATGTGGAGGCTGAAGAAATGGCGGAGGTATCGAACGAATACTTTGCATCTGTCTTTATAAAGGAAGAAGATGCTTCCCAGACCAAGGTGAGAGGAGGTAACTGGTACACTCGAGAAATTTACAATTGAGAAGAAGGAGGTATTAGAAATGCCATCTTGTTGGGCCTTTGCTCATCCTGATATATACTGATGACCTAGACTGTGGTGTTCAGGGCATGATTTTCTTTTTATTCATTCATGGGATATGGGCGTCGCTGGCTCGGCCAGCATTCATTGCCCATCCCTAATTGCCCTTGTTAAGAGGGCATTTAAGGGTCAACCACATTGCTGGAGGCCTGGAGTCACATGTAGGCCAGACCAGGTAAGGATGGCAGATTTCCTTCACTAAAGGACATTAGTGAACCAGATGGATTTTTACGACAATCGACAATGGTTTCATGGTCATCAGACTTTTAATTCCAGGTTTTTATTGAATTCAAATTCCACCATATGCCATAGTGGGATTCGGACCCAGGTCCCCAGAGCATTACCCTCGGTGTCTGAATTACCAGTTCAGTGACAATACCACTATGCCACAACTCCCCTTAAATTTCAAAATTTGCAGATGATATGAAGATTGGAAATGCTGTCAACCGTGATGGAGATAGTCTTGAACTTCAAAAGGACAGACATGTGGGTGGATTGCGCAGGCAAGTGGCAGATGGAGCTCAATGCAGAGAAGTGTGAGGTGATCCATTTTGGCAGGAAGAATATGGTGGGACAGTATGAAATAAAGGGAGAAACTCTAAAGAAGGTGCAGGAACAGAGGGACCTCAGTGTATACGTACATAGGTCATTGAAGATGGCAGGACATGTTGAGAGAGCAGTTAATTAAGCATATAATATCTTAGGCTTTATTAATAGGGCCATTGAGTACAAGAGAGTGAGGTGGTCATGTTGAACTTGTATAAGACACTAGTTAGGCCTCATCTGGAATACTGAGTCCAGTTCTGGGTGCCATACTTGAAGGCATTGGAGACAGTACAGAGGAGGTTGACTTGAATCATTCCCAGGAGAAAGAACTGTAGCTCTGAGGATAGTTTGGAGAGGTTGGGATTGTTATCCTTGGAGAAAAGAAGGCTGAGAGGACACTTGATAGAGGTATTCAAGATCCTGAGGGGTATGGACAGGGTAAATTGTGAGAAATTGTTTCCACTCAAGAAAACATCAAGAACTAGAGGGCCCAGATTCAAAATAATTAGCAAAAGGAGTAAATGTGATGTGAGGAAAAGTTTTTCACCCAGAGAGCGGTTGGAGTCTGGAGCAAACTTCCTGAGAGGGTGGTGGAGGTAGGTTCAATTGAGGTATTCAAAAGGGAATTGGATTGCTACCTGAAAAGACAGAATGTGCAAGGTTACAGGGGTAAGGCAGGGGAGTGGGACTAGGTAGAATGCACTTTCAGAGAGCCAGTGCAGATTCGAAGGGCCAAATGCACTTCTGCACTGTAAAGATACTCTGAAGATACTGTGGTACATTGCATTTGGACAGCTATGCATTCACACATCTGGACATAGTTTTTGTTTCTTTACTAGGCCCATTACCACTCCTTTTGGACCATGAAACCTTTTGGTCATTTAATCGCTCCTACCTTAGACCTTCCCTTCCAGTTTACCACCCACTCTGCTCTTTCACTTGTTCAAAATCTTTCACATTTCTAACGTTCCGCATTCAGTTCTGAAGAAGGGTTATCACGACCTGAAACATTAACACTTTCTCCCCACAAATGCTGACTGACCTGTTTCTGTTTTTATTCTACGACACTGGAACCTCACTATAACACAGTCCATGGGATCCACATTATGAGACAGTGTCATTGGTGTGACCATTATAACACGGTCCTTTCAAAAGCGCCAGGCCAGTAGCCAGAATAATAAAAACAAAATGAAGAAATCTATTCAAATAAATTTTATTTCTACTGGTAATGGGGATATACATGTACAATTGGTCATTATTAAATAATGGATGTGAAGAAATCTGTAATTTTTACTGTATACATTCACTCCTCACCTCTGCCTTTGCTAGATGTTCTGAATTTGTGTCACACCTGCAGCAATCGATTTTTTTGTTAGTTCCAGCCATCTCAGCAATTCTCCTAAATCATGAATGACTGTATGGGGGATGATGGCAGTGGTCTGGTCTCAGTGTCGGCGTCATCATCACCTTCAGCTTGCTGGACATCTTGACAGTTTGGATTTGTTACACTAGCTAATATTTGATCATCTGTCTTTGTCTCATTGGTGGCTTCTTGGGTGTCGATATACAGAGAAAACTGGCACTTTAATTAGTCATGAGGCTACCATCTCATTGGCTGGCTCTAACTAATTAGTGGAGCATTTATATTTGAACAACGGTCTGAAATATGTTCTGAAATGATAAATTTACATGAAAATGTTAGGGTCTACAATGGATCTGCAGTATACCCAGATCCATACGATAAGAGACCATGTTATAGCAGGTTTCCAATGTAGTTTAATGCTCTCCTGGTCAACCTCCTTTCCTTAACCCCCAATTCAACTAAAACTCTGCTGCCCTTACCCTAACCTGCACTAAAAGGATTTTGGATTAACCCATCACTCCAATCTTCATTGTCCCAAATCCCAGCCTCAAATTTAAAATTCTTACATTTGTTTAAATTCCTTCATGGAATCATCTCTCCAATCATTGTTACCTTGTCCAAGCCTGCAAGTCCCACCATACCAAGATCTATTTGCACCATTCCCCTCTGCCCTGCCATACACTCAGTTCCTGCACATCACTTCGCCCTTTTGCCCTCCCAACTGAGGCCACGTTTTCAGTCAACTGAGGGTTGAACACCTTCTGGAATTTGTTCCATACAGCCTTCTGCGGGGGAGGGTGTCCGGGGGTCGGGGTCAACTATGATGGGGGAAAGGAAATGGGTGATCGGGGGAAAGTAAAAGACGGGGGAGTGCACCATGCAGTAAAACCAGGCCATGAGGCCATGCTGTCCAAATCGAAAGTGAAACGAGACCACTGTGGGCGATATCATTTTCGGCATAGGAGTGTGATCAGTCATTGGGCAGAGATGCAGGTCAGCTCAGTTGGACAACTGAAAGCAAACCCCAGCAGCCAGCGTTCAAAATGCTCAGGACATTGAGATGAGTGTGAAACGTGAACGATCTGCATACGTGGGACAGTGCTTGAACGAGGCTCCGAAAGGCCCTGCCACACACACATTTTTCCTTCCAGAATCACTCGTGGACTGGCTGCTCCCCCTGACGGGTCTTCCTGGCTGCTTATTTCTACCTCTTCACTGGAGGAGTCTCTTGGCTGCAGATGACGACATGGATGGAGCTTAGGGACGGACTGGCTGGCTGACTGAGGGTGTTGGTCCATTGGCAGAGCTCCCTATGAACCAAAGTTGAGATAAGTAGTGCATGGCAGCAGGGTCAAAAGCAGGAGAGAGAGCCCTCAAGGTTGCATTGACGGAGGGATGATGTGATACAGGATTGTCAGATGAGTGTACGCTGCTGACCTCACCGTCGCCACAGGCAGGGTCCACATTCTCACCAGTCAGCACGATGGCACACTCCTCCAAGTGAGTGAGGAGCCTAATATAGGCCATTCCACGCCCAGTCTGGGACCTCTCCCTGCTGATGTGAGCCAGCTTCTCCTGCATGAAAACAGATGGAATGTGAGCAGGACGCATGGCACTGCGTGGAGTGTGTTTGTGTGGTGAGTGGAGACATGGACAGGATAAGGACCCGAGCTCCAGGTGATATGAGCCTGATGAAGATGTGAGGGTGTATGAGAGAGTTAACGGTGTTGCCCCTTGAGGTGTGAGATCCTGTGGATGTGTGATGGGTTTGAGAGTTGAGACTGATGAGAAGAGTGAATTGCACTGGTGGAACGGATGAGACCGTTCATCCTATAGTGGCACTGGGTGGCTGACCTCTTTTGCAGGGCATTGGCGCTGACCACCGCTGCCACTACCTCCCAAGCCTGGTTGGTAATGCTGCTGCCCATCCTGCAGCCAGAGCGGGGAAGAGCACATCATGGCAAGCCTCCATCGCATCCAAAAGGCGGTCCAGTGATACGTCGCTAAATCTGGGGGCTGCAGTCTTCTTGCCTTATGTGGACATCTTCCCTGCAGTAGTCGTGGTTTGGAAGCACAGATGTGTGCGCACTGTTGCACTTTAAACATGTTGCCGGACGTGATGAAGTGGCGACGTGATGGCGGGCGGGTGAACGAGAGCCTGCTCGCCATAGAAACGCCGTGTTTCCCAGGAACGCATAAATAATATGGTGGGATTCAGACGATACGGTGTGAAAACCCGCCATCGTGGCCAGCGGGTAAACCGTCATTTTACCCACCCGCTACTGCACTTAGAGCAAATCTGGAACCATTCCGCCCCATGACTTCATCATGTATTTGATGCCTGCTTATGTTTGAAATGCAGTGTATAAAAGTTGGATAAATGCATAATCTTGTTGAGCATTAAAACATCAGTACAAACAAGCATCGACATTTCTATTCCCCACAAGACTTGCATTCTTCCAACCATGGTTTTATACAGCAGTACACTTTCCCAGCTGCAGAAAGTCACCACAGCCTTCTGCTCAGCACAGGTCAGGTCAGCGGCTGAACAGAGCCAAATCTGTGCTCTTCCATTCCATGCTCTCATCAATTAATGCTTCACTGGAAGGTGCTGCCAAATATACCATCGAAGGTAAGCATGCAGGTGGTAAAGAAGGCAAATGGTATGTTGGCCTTCATAGCAAGAGGATTCGAATACAGGGGCAGGGATGTCTTGCTGCAATTGTACAGGGCCTTGGTGAGACCACACGGAATACTTTGTGCAGTTTTGGTCTCCTTATCCATATCTGAGGAAGGATGTTCTTGCTATAGAGGGAGTGCAGCAAAGGTTTACCCGACTGATTCCTGGGATGGCGGGACTGACATATGAGGAGAGATTGAGTCGGGTAGAATTATATTCGTTGGAGTTCAGAAGAATGAGGGGGGATCTCATAGAAAGCTATAAAATTCTAACAGGACTAGACAGGGTAGAAGCAGGAAGGATGTTCCCGATGGTGGGGGAGTCCAGAATCAGGGGTCACAGTCTGAGGATACGGGGTAGACCATTTAGGACTGAGATGAGGAGAAATTTCTTCACCCAGAGAGTGGTGAGCCTGTGGAATTGGCTACCACAGAAAGCAGTTGAGGCCAAAACATTGTACGTTTTCAAGGAGTTAGATATAGCTCTTGGGGTGTAAGGAATCAAAGGATATGGGGAGAAAGCAGGAGCAGGCTATTGAGTTGGATGATCAGCCATGATCATAATGAATGGCGGAGCAGGCTCGAAGGGCCGAATAGCCTACTCCTGCTCCTATTTTCTATGTTGCTATATATCCTTCTCAAATTTGAGAGTAACTCCCCTGGATGAGCTGATGATTTTCACATTTTCTAAATACACTATTACCCAAGAATGAACAAGGCCCAAACAAAGTTCTGATTAACTCTGTCTTTAGAGATATTATGTATTTTATATATATGTACATATATAGACAGAGAAAGAGAGAGATACAAAGTAACCAAGAATGTGCTTGAAATGTAGTCAGTATTGCTATGTCATTAAATCACATTATACAGCACAGGAGGCCATTCTCAAAAGCAATCAGGGATAGACAACAAATGCTAGTCTTGCCAGTGATGTTCACATCCTATGAATGAATTTAAAAGAATTCAGGCCATCATGCCTGTACTGTCATTTTGAAAGAGCTATCCAATTGAACCTGCTTCCACCACCCTTTCAGACATTATTCCAGCTTATAACTCACTGCATAAAAAGAATTCTCATCACCCATTTAGTTCTTTTGTGAATTATCTCAAATTTGCGTTCTCTCATTACCAACCATCCATCCGCTGGGAACAGTTTCTCCTCATCTACTCTATCAAAACACCTAATTTTCAACACCTGTTTCCCTTCTCTGCTCTAAGTTTATAACATGGCACTTTGTCAAATGGCTTTTGAAAATCCATACACACATCAACCCTCCCCATTACTTCCCATTTAGTTGGATTTCTCAAACTGTGGTCTGCATGGCCCTGGTAATATCAGAGACACCTCTGTGGGCAGTGGGTGTTTGGGGGGTTTTTGGGGGTGGGCGGCAGGGGCACGTGGGAGAAATCGTCCAACACTGAATTTTATTTATATTATTTATTTATCGCATTTTTATAATAGGCTACTCAGCCAAAACTTTAAACCTCTGTTAGAATTTGTTCCATTAAGTGTTTTGTTTACTTCAAGATACACCAATGAGAACACAGGTGACATACAGAGACTCACTTCCAATCACTGTACATTGCTCAGCTGGGACAATGATCCTGGCTGTGCAAGTTGTAGTTAGTAGAGGTTGGAAGCAGAGGTATCAGTAAGGAGAGTACAAGGGAAATCAAACCTCAAAATAATGGCCTGGATTCTACAGTTGGCAGCGAAGCAAGAGAACTCATCGCTGACCTTGAAGAAAACCTCACCGAGAAATCCAATGATCTCTCTGGCAAGAATTCTACCTCTTGATTGTAGCACGGTTTAAAGATGATTCCCAATGTCAAGCTGATATCATCAAGCTGTTCAAGCAGCAAATCACATTGAAGAATTCTCACAACCAGCCAACCAGGGATTGAAAAGTGTTCACAATCAAATCATATTTTAAAACTTTACACAGGGTAAAATAAAGATTGAGACCTGCACATGGTGGGGATGGTAAAAGCTGAAATATCATGAAAACAGTAATTGTTTTAAAACAATTTTAAAATCTCATAATTAATCCTAATAGAGACATTTAACAACATTTCACATATTTTGTCAGGACCAGGTCAGTTGCTGGCTCATTATTAACTCAGATTGCTGTTAAAAACCCAGTTGCACCTCATTGAACAAGGCTAAAGCTTTTATGGAATTAAAACAGAAAATGTTTTTGCTTTTGTACTGGCACCAGGGATGAGGGGGTCTTAGTTATCTGGAGTGACTTGAGCAGAGAATATTAATGGGAGATTTAACAGGTGTGTTAAAACAGAAAATGCTGGAAAAACGCAGGTCAGACAGCATCTGTGGAGGGAGAAACAGAATTGACGTTTCGAGTCCATATGACTCTTCTTCATGTGGGGTTTCTAACAGCAATCTGAGAGTGGATTAGGGGGAAGTCCTCGCCAAATCAATTGATTTCCCGGGGGGAGGAGTTGGTGGGGTCCACAGCACAGCACTGCAGGTTGTGGCGGAGCAGTGAGTGAGAGGATTTCCATGTTAGTCTACACTTTTGCTAAGACCTGAAGTTGTGGTCAGATTCAGAATGGTAATGATGGCAAATGCTGACAGTTCGTTGTCAAAGACTCCACAAATACAAGGCCGTTAGCTTCATTTGGGTCAAGTGTTAGCTTAGTTCAGTTAGTAACATTTGCCTTTAAGTCAGTGTATTGTGGGTTTAAGTCCCACTCTAGCTTACAAGATAGATATTCTAGTGCAAGGCTAACGGGGTTCTGTAATCTTGGAAGTGCCATATTTCAGATATAATGTAGACTAGTACGCCTGTGTAATAGTGCAACTAATTCAAATAATTTTTATTTCATATTAGGCTGTTAAAAAAGCATATGGGATCCATGACTTTATAAATAGAGGCACAGTGCAAAAGCAAAAACATTTATAAGTTACTGGTTAGACCTCAGCAAGAATAAGGTGTCCAATTTTTGGTACAGCACTTTGGAAAAGATGTCAAGGTCCTGGAGAGGGTGCAGAAGAGATTTACTAAAATGGTACCAGGGATGAGGGGGTCTTAGTTATCTGGAGTGACTTGAGCAGAGAATATTAATGGGAGATTTAACAGGTGTGTTCAAAATTCTGAGGGGTTTTGATAGAATAAATGAGGAGAAACTGTTTCCACTAGCAACAGAGCCAGGGTTAATATAAATGGCAAAAAAGTATAATTCTATATTATTTTTCAGAAACAGGAAACTGATCCCTCGATTTTAGTCGCTTGCTCACCTCTGGAAATTAAATTATAAGGGAATTTGAGAAAGTTAAGCACATTCTCGTTGAAAAACAAAAAATTTCCAGGTGATCAAACAATTTTTGACATTTTTCATACAAGTCCAGACAATTGCTCCATACAAACTGTTCACATCACATAGCTCCAACACTGGGGGATATAATTTGAAAATAGATTAATAGGTCATTTAAGCTGAACAAAAACAACTTGTACTTGTACAGCGCCTTTATCTACATAACACATCACAAGGCAGAGACCTGGGTAGAGGAAGCGGAACCTTAGAGGAAGGGAATTTGTGAGAGGGGCCGACCAAAACAATAACGGATTTAAAAACTAGTCCATGATTTAGCACAAAAATAGGATTTAGCTAAAACATAGATCCAAATATGGAATATTTAGGAGGGAAATGGGGCAGGCAGTGCAGGATTTAGAAGGGGTGGACCAATTGACAAAGAATTAGCCAAAGACAGGGTCAAAAAGAGAATATTTGAGGAAGTTTATAAAAATACTGAAGGAAGTAGGGAGGCACAGCGATTTAGGGAGGGAGGTCTCAAGGCTGGAGTGAAGACAGTCAACAGTCCAAGCCCCATTTAAGGAACACCAGGAAGGGGAGATAAAGAGGAACTCAGAGTTGGAGCACCATCGGGCACTTATAGGGTGGGGCTAGGCCATGCTCCAATTTGTAAACAAAAAGGATTTCTGTCACGTTAGAAATCAGAGTAGACGTATGGAGTAAATTACCAGGAACACCCATTTGCAGCAAATAGTATTTTGTTTCACTGGATCGTTTGGGTTTTGGACTACATGAAGCATTGGATTACAAAGCCTGCCACAGAAGATTCACAAATTACAATCAACAAGCATATCATTTCTGACTCAATTTGATCCCAAAGTCTCCACATTTACTACAATCCATGGAAGATAGCCACACATTGGTCATTCGACAATGACAAACACAGACTGTAGAAAGTTGGTAACAGGACCTCCTCAAAGGCATTATGATGATCTTCAGAAGTCATCATAAAACGTTTGAAGACAAAGCAACCCCCCTCTTAACCACAACAGGAATGCACACCATGGCCCATGCAATACTCGTTCAAGGAGTTGGAACAATCGAGATTCAATAGCAGTTGCTTGCTCCTATGTATTGTAATTATAGGAGGCACCCACCCACCTACCACCCTTTGTAAATTTCAACTCATCCAAAACTCTGTTGACCTTACCCTAACTCGTACCATTTCCTGTTCACCCGTCACCCCTGTGCTCAATGACTTATATTAGCTCCCAGTGCAGCCTTGTTTTCAAATATTTCCATGGCCTCGCCCATATTTATCTCTGTAATCCCTCCAGTCCTACAACCCTCTAAGATCTCCAGAGTTCCTCCAGTTCTAGGCTTCTGCACGTCCCCGATTACATTTGTTTCATCATTGACAGCAATGCTTTCAGCTGACTAGGCACTAAACTCTAGAATTCCCTCTCTAAACCCCTTCTCCTTTAAGTCACCCCTAAACACCTACATCTTTGACCAAGCTTTTGGCTACTGGCTATTGTCTCTCTATGTTGCTCATTGTCAAATTTTATCTGATAACATTCTTAAGAAGCGCTTTTGGGTATTTTATTCTGTTAAAACACTATAAAAATGCAAGTTGTTGCATTCTTGGGTTCATTGCAATCATGGTAGGGATTGAGCTCTGGTTACATGAATGATGATATTCTCATACCTGGCATCCAGCAATTCTTTCCTACAGCAGTCATACAAACTCTTAGTTCCCTCATCAAATTTTCTGATTCATCACCTTAATGCTCCAGGTGTGGAAATCCAGAGCAAGTCTACCAACAGTTTAACTCAGATCTTGTGAGAGGGGCTTTGGCAAACAGCTATGCTCATATGGTCATCTTGACTCTGCCCATGTACAGACCATTTTTGAAGCTGGTTGCCCTCCTTCCTGCAATTGCATCACCTTTTGGTCACAAGTGCACTTAACATTTCATTGCTGAAACTTGCACAACTTGCAAATTATTGGGAAAGGAGCCAACTGAATATATTCTAGCCAAAGAGGGGACAAATGGCTGTGGGGAGAAAGTGGAAAGTCAGGGGTTGAGTCCAACCAACAAGCATTGGATTTACAGGACAACAATTCCTTTTTCTTAACATTTCATGTGCTTCTCTTTACCTGACCTGAATGTCTCTTAGAGTGAACCCACAATTGGAAACTGGACACACCAGTCAGTGTACCAAAAATGGTACATGGCCTGGGAACAGGGAGCAACTGTCTGCTCACTGACAATGAAGCCTCTCACAGGGTCATTTCTTTTTCTACAACTATATTTTTAATTCATCAGTAAATAATTGTTAGTGAATCTGCTGCTCATGGTGCTCATGGGGACTATATTTCTGTTGAAAGATAGAGAGGTGGCCAGATTGGAGAAACATAGGAGTGTGAATGGAGCAGTTAGGGACAGTAGTGGGTGGATGAAGGGCTTTTAGGGGCTAAGAAGGGACGAGAAACAGAGATTGAGTGAAAACAAGGGCACAAGAACTAGACAGTGCCATAGATGGAGAAGGGAGAGAGATCGTCAGGAAGAGAGACACGGAAGTGGATGTAGAAAGGGAGAAAGACAGGATGAATTGAGTAGCAAATGAATGATTTGATCCAGCTATTCTTGTACTGTTTCATTTACTTATGCCTCTAATGTCACAGAAAGGTTCAGTCAACTTCGTTCCCTTCACATCTAGTGGTGGCTTTGGTCTCACTACTGCAGCTACCCTTCACCCAGATCAGAGACACTTCAGGCTGTTTTGATGGGAAACTGTTTACATTTTCAAATTAGGCATGAGGATAGGGGAAAAAAATACCACTCCAAAAACGAGAGACGGCACACATGGGAAAGTATTTAGCATTCCAGTGTTAAGCGACACAATTTATTACTTCAATTCTGTCAAAAGCTGCAGTATAACAGAATAAAAGTGGACAGTGACTAATTTCAGCTGCATGCTTCTAAATTTAAACTGCTACCACAATAGAGTTCCTTAGAAATTGTGTAAAAAGAAGCAAATACCGGTTGTTTCTTGTGTGATGTTAAATGTGAATAATTTGGGATGTACATATGATAGAATGAAGCTATGAACAGGACAATTCATAAAGTTTATTTTTTAGATGTTAATCTTGGTAATGCTGAGATAATATTTTCCTGATTGAAAATGGCAGCAGTAGAAGCAAACGTGAACGACTATGACCAGCAGAACTCAAGTTCATAACAGCCGCAAAGAAAATTAATCGCTCATTATAGGAAAAATACACCACATAGAAACTCAATTTACAACTGATTGGAAAGGTTTTTATCATGTATACATCCAACGTTATGAAAGTTGCATAAGTTCTTCATACACATCATGGACAGCAAAATATAAATTTCTTCCAGTAAACCTCCATAAAAGTTTGTCATGACTATTAAAAAAAATCTTGTCTCTTTATAGCCTTCTGGCTATCTGTTTTGCTTTGCCTTTCACACCATCTGTTCATTTCAAACTCCATATGTCTCATCCATTTTCACTGAAACTTCTTTTGTATGTCTCTTGTCTCATTGTGTTTTTCACAAGCTCTCTGCCTCCTTCTGACTGACTGGCTGTTCTTATGTTCTTTCTATCGGTTTGTACTTCCCTGTATCCTGTGGCTCTTGAACAAGTTCCTTTACTGAAGTATTGAATTTTCATGCCTTATCTTTGATATAGCCCAAGGTATGTAGCAAGATGAGAAGCAACAACTGGTCAGAGTGTATGCAATGACCAGGTGGTGATAAATTGGTGTTGGAGTTTGAAGCAGAGGTTTGAGAGCAGATGTCTTGGTATGTCGATACTCAAGGAGGGGCTGGAGTCCAGGCAGCACACAGGAATGGGATAAGCAGCTGTCTGGCAGCAAAATTCAGAAGCAGGGGTGCCTGGGTCCTGGCTGCAGTAAGAAAACTAGAAGAGACCAAGATGCAGTTCAGTCCGGGACCTTGGGGCTGAAAATTTAAGGCACGTGGTCTGCTAGTCTATGTGGCAATTAGGGAAAGCAGAGCAGGAGCAGTCTCAGTCATGCACGTAAAAAGCAATAGGATACATGCCCGGAACTCAGCAGCACTCTCCGAGCCTGGAACAAACCAACAGGGTGGGCACAAAAGGGCAAGCCTCAGTCATCCAGCCACAGGTTCCTATTGGAGCATGTTGAATGGATTTCCAAAATGAAATAGTCAACTTCATGTTCAAGTTGAAAGCATCTTTGTGAATTATTATTTCAGTATTAAATGTGCTTGGCATGTTACTAATTTTATTCTTTTTAGGTGGATGTGCACAAGGGCCAAAGAAACATGAATAGATTGCAGACTGATAGCTTTTCCTACTTATCCAAGGCAATGCTTAGTTTCATACTCAGTCAGGTATTTGGCCTAATTAGTATAACTAAATTATTAAAACATTAGGGTTCTTTCTGTCCTACAGACACATTAAGCTGAACACTAAAAACCTAACATGAAATGTCTCATGACCCAAAGTTCAGTTAAATAGTTTCACCTACAAAATGCAGGTATAATGCTAACATGTGCAATTGTTACTGGCCCGCTATTGCTCAGAAGGCGTTACTATTGATCTAATTTCCTGTATTTGTCATTTTACTCATGTCCACACATTGGTAAATTGCAAATTGGTTTCTTTCCCGCCAGCGAATTACTCTTCATGCAGGCAACAAACTGGAATGATGCATTAGAACCCAGCTACAGTATTTGCATATGATCTAGAGAATGACTTACCAAATACTGCATAGCAATGGAGCGCCGTAAAGGACCGGGTGGTCCGATAAGGAACACATCTTGTCCCAGCAGATCTTTCTGCATGATCCATCGAAGGTGCTGTGTGAGTGCCTGAGATATGGGTTCCAACACTGATGAGAATGAAAATTGATTTAATTATCGTCCTTGTCTTCGCAACACAACAGAGCAAAAAAGCAGCAGGATTTCAGAACTTGTTACGTTCGTATTGGAAATTGCACCAAAAACAAAATCCCCCCTGAAAAACTGAACACAAGTTAAAACTCCCTTGGATTATGTATTGTTATAATATGTTATTGTGGATTAGTTAGAGGGTAGATGATCTGATAGGATAGCAACAGATGTTCCACAGCTAGCCAGATTGTCTGAGGAGGCTGGGGAGGACTTTCACAAAAGTTGTTTTTTCACCTCAGCTGATAATCTTCTACTCTCTGTCATCACTTACAAGAACAACAAGCAGGAGTAGACCATACATTCTGTCACCCTGACCCGCCCTTACCATCGTGGCTGATCTTTGGCTTCAGATGTTTGGGGTCAGATAGCAATCCAATTCCCTTTTGAATACCTCGATCGAATCTGCCTCCACCACCCTCTCAAGAAGTTTGTCCAGGCTCCAACCACCCTCTGGGTGAAAAAATTTTTCCTCACATCACAATTACCCCTTTTGCCAATTATTTTGAATCTGTGCCCTCTAGTTCATGATGTTCTCTTGATTGGGAACAGTTTCTCACTATTTACCCTGTCCATACCTCCATCAAGTCTCCTCTCAGCCTTCATTTCTCCAAGGAAAACAGTCCCAACCTCTCCAGTCTATCCTCATAGATACAGTTCTTCATCCCAGGAATCATTCTTGGGCCGTAAAAAGGGGGCAGTTTTCAATGACAGTGGAACTTTCTAGCATCTTTTTAAAATCAAAAATAATTTTCACCGTCACGGTTTTAATCTAGATCTTCTGAAGATTCGCTGTCAGATTACCACTCCACTCCTAGTTACTTATCTTGCACTGGAGCTCCACATTTGTCGCCTGGACTTCCAAACCAGACCTCCTCGGAAATGAGGAGCGTACATGGTCCAGGAGTCCTTCTTTGTAGTGTAGGAGCGTCAGGGAAAGCCAAGCCATGCCCCCTTTTTATGGCACTAGCCGCCGTACTCAGATAAGTTTAAATGTCCTAAAGACACTTTGACAAGCTACAGAGAGAAGGTAAGTGTGTAAGATAAGTGAGGGGTAGGGTGGGATAGGGAGGTCAGTGGGGATAGTTGTTGGATTAGGGAGAGTAGTCAAGGGGTTGGGGATAGTCAGGTTGGATGGGGGGGTGTAGGAGTAGTGGAGGGGTCATGGAGTCTAGTAGGGAGTTGGGGGGCCGAGGTGGGGGGTTGCTGTCAGTAGTATAGTTACCCAGGAGTTAAAACTGGTTTTAATCCTTCTAACTTTACCCGAGTAACTACTCTGGTAAGTGAGCAGGAAGCATCCGAGATCTCTGACTCTAACTCAGAGTTTTGAAGGGTTCCAGACGCAGGGTAATTGTCCATCAGAAGTCCAAACTTCCCAGGCAATTCCCACGTAGTTAGTGCGTAGGGACCTCAGGGAGATCCCCCTGCCCATCTTGGGGTGTAACGCCGGAGCACGACCATCCGAAGATCAGAAGCTCTGGGCCCATGTGTTTCTTCTTTCCAATTTTCTTAAACAAAAACAAATTTTGCAACAAAAACTAATGAGTACTTCAGGGAAAATTCACAAAAAATAAACTGTGTTCGAGTTTTAACCCAGTAGTTGGCTGAAAAATTAATACATTTACACAGCTTGATATAATGCAAATGACCTCAAAAGCTACTTTTGTATAGGCCTTCGAGGAATACTCACTAACTCATGGGGATCACACACCTGCCAACAAACTGAATGTAAATCTGGCCTATTCAGCCAAAGCGGCTGCGGGAAGAATCAATTAAGGAAGGAGGAGCCTAATGTTAAGAGCCAGAACCACAATCTCAGGTGTTCTTCCACTCATCTCAAGCTGCGGCACATGAGCCAGCTTCAAATGCTCCTAACTCACCTAGAGAACCAAAGAAAGGGAAAAATAAAACTAAGCTAAAAAAAGTCATTGCCATAAAGAAATGTTTACAGAAACTGTCAGAAGAAAATGTCGCACAAAATTTCTAATGCAAAAACCAAAATCTCTGAAAATACATCCACCAACAGCAATGGATGAACTGAATTACCACAGAATGTTGAGATTATAGTGATTTGATTGAAATATGTAAAAACAAATAGACTAGACTGTATCCTTGAGGATAGAATATTTCCTAACCTTCATGATCCCTCATCACTAACTTCCCAAACAGAGGAAATAGCCTTTCTCTGTTCACTGTCAAAAACATTCATAATTTTAAAATCTTCTAGTAAATCTGTTAGTCTTCCCTGCTCCAGTGCAAATAGTCAAAGTACTTCAAATCTCTGCGATAACCCTTGCTTCCCATCCCTGGCAATATATATTAACTTGGATATTTACAGACCAAACAGCTTCTTTTGAGAGAGAGACGAGCACAAGATTGGGCAATCATTGAAGTACTCTTTGTCTTCAGCCATTGGATGGCCTCATGCAGTTTGATCATTTTAAGTTATGTGCAATGTAAACAGCATGCCAAAAACATGGATCATTCTGTTAGAAAAAAGTAATGCAAATCAAAGGGGAAGACTTCACGCCAGAATTACACAGGAGTGACCCCTTTGCAGAAAGTAGAAGGAAGACTTCAGTCAGTTAAGTGTGGTGTGTAATTGGAGGCTATGATTATGGCTGACACAATGGTGTCAATAGACAATGAGTTGAAGGCAGCGTGAGACTTAAAGCAGGAGCAATCCACTTACTCAACAAACAGATTCTGCTTAAGTGTGGATGAAATTGGTCTAGCTAGCAGCACTAAACAGGCTCGTAGCGAAGCGGCAGCAACTTTTCAAAATGCTAGCTTTTATTTTCCATTGACTTGGAAAATATCGTCAATACCTTGAGCTTCAAACATTACGGAGAGACTAGGAAACAAGCCTCCACAAAGAATTTAAACTATCATTTTGTGAACTTCAGTGGAAAGAAGATTGGATGAGGTGAAAAACTGACTGCCAATTTGCTAGGAGCCAACTACACACTGCTGGCATAGACCCATTTCACCCTCGGTCTCTATGAACTGAAGCATCTGTATGTATGCATTGTAAACAGAACTCATGGCCGAAACTACAGCAACATTTCTCCATTAAGTTAGCGTGATTCCTCCAGCAAAATGCAGTGAGAGGAGGATAGTTATACAAATATTGTGAAAATGAATCCCAGTGTGGTCTCCAGGCGCGATTGACAGAGGAATTACCCAATCACCTCCATTCTGGCTGGCACTTGTGCTGTCACTACATCACAGAATCACACAGTGCAGAAGAGGCCCTTCGGCCCATCGAGTCTACACTGACATGTGAGAAACACCTGACCTACCTACCTAATCCCATTTACCTGCACTTGGCCCATAGCCTTGAATGTTATGATGTGCCAAGTGCTCAGCCAGGTACTTTTTAAAGGATGTGAGGCAACCCGCCTCCACCACCCTCCCAGGCAGTGTATTCCAGACCGTCACCACCCTTTGGGTAAAAAAGTTTTTCCTCACATCCCCCCTAAACCTCCTGCCCCTCACCTTGAACTTATGTCCCCTTGTGACTGACCCTTCAACTAAGGGGAACAGCTGCTCCCTATCCACCCTGTCCACGCCCCTCATAATCTGTACACTCGACCAGGTCGCCCCTCAGTCTTCTCCGCTCCAACGAAAAACAACCCAAGTCTATCCAACCTCTCTTCATAACTTAAATGTTTCATCCCAGGTAACATCCTGGTGAATCTCCTCTGCACCCCCTCCAGTGCAACTACATCCTTCCTATAATGTGGCGGCCAAAACTGCACGCAGTACTCCAGCTGTGGCCTCACCAAGGTTCTATACATCTCCAACATGACCTCCCTACTTTTGTAATCTATGCCTCGATTGATAAAGGCAAGTGTCCCATATGCCTTTTTCACCACCCCACTAACATGCCCCTCCGCCTTCAGAGATCTATGGACACACACACCAAGGTCCCTTTGTTCCTCAGAACTTCCTAGTGTCATGCTGTTCATTGAATACTTCCTTGTCAAATTACTCCTTCCAAAGTGTATTGTACATGTCGCCATGTCTCTTTCGAGTTGAAAGCTAAGCATTGATTGGTCAATGTTCTCAATGATGGTTTTGTAGATAAGTATGTTTGTCTTAAAATTGAGATTCAGGGAGAAGATTCTAGAACAGGTTTTCGGGTTGATAGTGAGGGTTTGCCTTTTTGATGGGCGGGCTGCCATTAAATCTGGTGAGCAGCGGTGAGAAGCCATCTCGTAACGTGCATAACATCAAAATTGAGGACACCACTGAATCTTTAGAATGTGCAATAGCTGCTCATTATTCAAGTTGGTGCAGCTTCCAATCACATTCCTTATTCCTGACAAGTGACTCAACATGCTTAGTGCAGATGGCATACATACAATTTCAAGTTGAGAAAAATGCACAAGAGTGATAAAGAACTTTCCAAGGGTGTGAGACAGATATTTTGAAAACAGCCTAATCTTGAGCATATATGAATCTATACCCATTTACATTTTTTAAAGGAACGCTGTTCCTGGGAATGTTAAACATGAACTCAAGTCAACTGAGAACATCGTGCACAGAATACACTATACACTCAACAATGGAAACAAACACAGCTCTACAAATAATAAGGGGAATGAATGTCTCCATAAGGAAACTATTAGATGGTCCAGTTGCAGCTGAGTCAACATCCAACCCCAAACCAACTTGCTCCCATCCTGACTGAATTCGAATCATGCAGACGATCATATTAAGCAACTTTGACTTAAGAGTAGACTGCACCACCCACAGAACCTAGAGAATCATTCTATCAGAGTCTACACATAAACCATTGCAACTTTGTCATACTTGAGGTTACCCAAAATCCTCCATTAGATTACCAATTTTGGTTTAATTCGATAGCTGGATGTTGTTTCTACTGATTTTGAATTTCAGGTTGGCTTTGAATTTGTAAAGTTAATTAGAAAAATCTACTATACTGCAATTAAAAATCAATTACTCGAAAACAAGCATGTTAAATCAGATTAGAACCTTTTCGCTTCTGTGGCCCGCTTCCATGTTATAAATTCCGTAGGCCCCCCGTAACACCAAACAATCAACTGGTCTGTATAAAAACTAATTGTACAATGTTATGGCACAGCCGATGGTAAATGCTGAGCTGCTCAAGTCTCAAAGGGAAACTTGAAACAACTGCCACAACTGTTTTGCAATTTGTATAAATTTCGAGATGCGTGCCTTGAATTCAGTAGTAATAAGACCACTGAGTCTTATAGGTTTCTTGCAAAACTAAATTAAACCTTTATTAATAGAAGGAATTATTTTAAGTACATACATAGATCTACAAAGTACTACTATGATAATTTCTAAATCCCCTAATCAATCTATTCTCCCAGTAACACTTTCATTAAGGCAACACCAAGACACACAGATTTTAAAAGACCCAGGCAAAGTAACACACAATACCTTGAAACAGTTGAATTCAAAGTGAGTTTTCTTAACTTCAGTTCTTTGTAGGCAACAGCTTGAGGCTAAGATGCTGGAGGCTTTTCATACTTGTTAGATCTTAGAATGCCTTCCCTTTCACACTCCTTGATCCATATTTTCCCCTATGTCTTTGGACTTTACCTCAAATAATAAAAATCTCTCATAGTACCAATTTTACCAGTAATCTTTGGTAAAAATAAACACACTGTTTCTTAACTTCTCCTGGCCAGGTAAAACATTTCACCCCTTCTTTGAAATCAAGTTAGTCTGGTTTATTTAAAAATGAAAATGTTCCCGTTACCCCTATGTTTACCTACTTAACACTTCAAACCGAGCTTAACTTCTGATACATCAAAGCCTTCAGATCAGCTGCCTTTAATTCAATTAAGTCCCCCCGACACACACACTTACACAGACCCATATACACTGACCCCACTATTACTCTACAATAAATTCCAATAATACTACGAAAATTATTATATCTTCCTGACAATTAAACTTATATATGTCATTTTTTTCACTTGTGTCATGTGATGAGAAAAATCGATCATAGTCTCCAGTGCAGTACTGAGGGAGTGCTGCATTGACAGATGTTGGAAACCACAGGTAAGAATTAAATGACAAGCTTTTGTGTTCTGCCAAATGTGTGAAGGAGGTCCTAAAAAAAGCCTTCCTTAATATGCATGGTTGGATGCAGATATTTCAGAATTAAGAAATGTTCCTCTTTACAGATACTCAATTTAATGGATTTCAATACATTACTGTTTAGGTTTTGATTAACCCAAGGGAGCAGGCAACTTGGGGAAACAATCTTGAGATAACAGTGTGGGGCATTCAGCAAGTTCTAGCACAAGTATGAAAGAATCCCACAATGCTTGTGATATTTAGTTATACTTTTGAATGAGAAAAACTACCCCTAATATATATACAGTTGTTAAGTCTATTTATTATACAGTTCTAGATTCCCCAGCCAGTGGAAACAAACTCTCGGTATCCAACCAGTCAAGCAATTTGAGAATCTTGTATGCTGCAATGAGATCGCCTCTCATGCTTCTCAACATCAGAGAATATAGGCCCAATTTACTCAGCCTCTCATCACAGGACAACCCTCTCACCCCAGGGACCAATCTAGTGAACCTTCGCTGTACTGCCTCCAATGCAAGTATATCCTTGCTTAAATATGGAGCCAAAACTGAGCACTGTACGCCAGGTCTGGTCTCACCAAAGTCATGTACAATTGGAGAACACTGCTTCATTCCAAGATTCCAATCCCTCTTGCAATAAAGGCCAACATGTCATTTTTGCTTTCCCATTTGCTTGCTGTACCTGCATGCTAACTTTTTGTGTTCCTTGTACGAGTACACCCAAATGTCTCTGAACATCAACATTTGCAAGTTTCACACCATTTTAAAAATATTCTGTTTTTCTGTTTTTATGACCAGAGTGAATAACTTCACACCAGTTCACAATATACTACATCTGCTGTTGCACACTCAACTAACCTGTTTATGTCTCTTTGCAGCCAATGGCAAAAAGTATACTAAAAGTAATAAATAACACATTCCCTATCATCAAGACTCGGTAAATCAGTTTTTACACAACAGCAACAATGCTGGAAGGAGCTTAATAAATCACTTTGGACTTTGGTTAAAGTTTTGACTGATGAGATAAGCAGCATTTGTTTTTTAAACACAACTCAAGTTCTGATGATGTTGGATTTGTTTATGAGATTTGTTCGTTGTTATTGAATTGACAGTGTTGTGACATCAATCCTGTCCCCAAATCGAAAAATGCATGCAGGAGGAAACAGTAAAAACAAGGAGACTGCTTTCCTGGGGCATGGTGAATGAAATGGCAAAAAGGCAAATATACAAGAAAAATCCCAGGTCTAGTCTCCATTCACTGATTACTGAGCAGCACTATCAACCAACCCAACTGTTCCATCGATGTGTTTACAGTCACTACCCGCCCTGGTGGTCCACTCACAATCACTACCCCACTTCATGTTCCACTCACAATCACTACCGCACCTTGTGTTCCGCTCACAATCACTGCCCCAGCTTGTGTTCCGCTCACAATCATTGCCCCACATCGTGTTCACTCACAGTCACTACCCCAATTCGCATTCCACTCACAATCACTACACCAGCCAATCTCCACCTCGTGTTCCGCACACACCTGCAACCCCACCTCAAGTTCCACACACAATCAGTACCCCACCTCACGTTCCACTCAGAATCACTACCCCAATTCTCGTTCCACTCACAATCACTACCCCAATTCTCGTTCCACTCACAATCACTACCCCACCTCGTGCCCCGCTCACAATCACTACCCCACCTCCTGCCCTGCTCACAATCACTACCCCACCTCGTGTTATACTCACAATGGCTACCCCTCATCATTTTGCGCCCAACTCACTACCTCATCTCGTGTTCAGCTCACAATCGCTACCCCACCTCGTGTTATACTCACAATCGCTACCCCACCTCGTGTTATACTCACAATCGCTACCCCACCTCGTGTTATACTCACAATCGCTACCCCACCTCGTGTTATACTCACAATCGCTACCCCACCTCGTGTTATACTCACAATCGCTACCCCACCTCGTGTTATACTCACAATCGCTACCCCACCTCGTGTTATACTCACAATCGCTACCCCACCTCGTGTTATACTCACAATCGCTACCCCACCTCGTGTTATACTCACAATCGCTACCCCACCTCGTGTTATACTCACAATCGCTATCCCACCTCGTGTTATACTCACAATCGCTACCCCACCTCGTGTTATACTCACAATCGCTACCCCACCTCGTGTTATACTCACAATCGCTACTCCTACTTATTTTGCGTTCACAATCACGACCCCACCTCGCGTTCCAGTCAGTCACTACCTCGCCTTGCGTTCCACACAAAGTCACAACCCCGCTTCGAGCTGCACTCAGTCACTACCCGCCTCGCGTTCACTCAGTCACTACCCGCCTCGCGTTCCACTCACAATCCCTACCCCGTCTCGCGTTCCACTCACAATCCCTACCCCGTCTCGCTTTGCCTATACAATCGCTACCCCGTCTCGCTTTGCCTTTACAATCGCTACCCCGTCTCGCTTTGCCTTTACAATCGCTACCCCGTCTCGCTTTGCCTTTACAATCGCTACCCCGTCTCGCTTTGCCTTTACAATCGCTACCCCGTCTCGCTTTGCCTTTACAATCGCTACCCCGTCTCGCTTTGCCTTTACAATCGCTACCCCGTCTCGCTTTGCCTTTACAATCGCTACCCCGTCTCGCTTTGCCTTTACAATCGCTACCCCACCTCGTGTTCCGCTCACAATCGCTACCCCACCTCGTGTTCCGCTCACAATCGCTACCCCACCTCGTGCTCCGCTCACAATCGCTACCCCACCTCGTGCTCCGCTCACAATCGCTACCCCACCTCGTGTTCCGCTCACAATCGCTACCCCACCTCGTGTTCCGCTCACAATCGCTACCCCACCTCGTGTTCCGCTCACAATCGCTACCCCACCTCGTGTTCCGCTCACAATCGCTACCCCACCTCGTGTTCCGCTCACAATCGCTACCCCACCTCGTGTTCCGCTCACAATCGCTACCCCACCTCGTGTTCCGCTCACAATCGCTACCCCACCTCGTGTTCCGCTCACAATCGCTACCCCACCTCGTGTTCCGCTCACAATCGCTACCCCACCTCGTGTTCCGCTCACAATCGCTACCCCACCTCGTGTTCCGCTCACAATCGCTACCCCACCTCGTGTTATACTCTCACTCATTACCCCAACCCATACCCGCCTCCGATTCCAATGACTATCACGACCCCACCTCGCTTTCCAATCAGTCGCTTCCCCGCCTTGCATTCCACTCACAGTCACTACTCCGCCTCGCGTTCCACCCAGTCACTACCCTGCCTCATGTTTACTCAGTCACTACCCTGCCTCATGTTTACCCAGTCACTACCCCTTCTCGCGTTCACTCACAGTCACTACCCCTTCTCGCATTCACTCTCACTCACTACCCTGCCTCGTGCTCCGCTCACAATCACGATCCCACCTCGTGTTCCACTCACAATCACTGCCCCACGTCGGGTTCCGCTCACAATCACTGCCCCACCTCATGTTCCGCTCACAATCACTACCTCCTTGCAGCTGGACAAGCTTGGAGTGGGAGAGGGTGGATCCAGTTAATCTGGTCCATGTAGGAACCAACGACACAGGTAGAACTGGAAATGATGTTCTTTTGGGATAGTTTGAAGAGATTAGGGTCAATATTAAAATACTGAACATCAATATCATCTCTCGATTGGTACCTGAACCACATGCCAATTGGCATAGGATCAAGCAGATTAGAGAATTAAACATGTGGCTCAAGAGTGATGTGGGAAGAAGGGGTTTCAATTCATGAGGCACTGGCACCAGTACTCAGACAAGAGAGAGCTGTTTCATTGGGATGGACTCCGAAGAAACAAGTTGAGGCAACAGAACAATGTATCACAGTGAGTAAAAACAAGCAGAGTGAGACAAGAAGGAACAGAGAGTTTAATGGTAATTGAGCATCAGTGAGTATGGTCTATGCAGGAAATAGTCATAAAAAAATGAAATTGAAGGCTGTTTATCTGAATGTGCGAAACATCCGCAGTAAGATAGATGACCTAGTGGCACAAATAGAGATAAATGATTTAGATCTAATTGCCATTATAGAAACATGGCTACATGGTGACCAAGGTTGAGAAATATATATTCCGGGGTACACAACATTTCTGAAAGACAGACAGAATGGACAAGGCAGAGGGGTAGCCTGAAAGTAAAGGATGACAGAAGGACATTAGTGAGGAAAAGTCTTGGCTCAGATCATCAAGTGGAATCAGTATGGGTGGGGATTAGGAATAGCAGCATCAGGTAAAGCTGTTGGGAGTAGTTTATAGGCCTCCTAACAGTAGCTATTATGTTGGACATAGCATTAAAGAAGAAATTATTGGAGTGTGTAAAAAAGACAACGTAATAATTGTGGGGAACTTTAATCTTCATATAGACTGGACCAATCAAATTGGCAAAGGTGGTCTAGAAGATGAGTTTGTAGCATGTTTTTCTGATAGTATCTTTGAGCAATATGTTGTGGAACCAACTAAGGATAAAGCTATTTTAGATCTAGTATTGTATAATGAGGTGGGGTTAGTTAGTAATCTCATAGTAAAAGATCCACTGGGAACTAGTGGTCATAATATCATTAAACTTCATGTTAAATTTGAAAGCGACATTCTCCAATCACAAACAATAATCTTAAATTTAAACAAAGTCAACTACATAGATAAGAGGAGAGAACTGGCTAAGATTGATTGGGTAAATAGACTAAAAGGTATGGAGGTAAATGAACATTTAAAGGAACAATTCAAAGTCTTCAACAAAAATACATTCTATTTAAGAACAAAAACTCAGCAAGTTAAAGGTAGTTTTAGAGTAAAAGAAAAGGCTTAAGATTGCAAAAAATCATAGCAAGACTATGGATTGGGAGTGTGTTAGAAACCAGCAAAGGGCCACCAAAAAGTTGATAAAAAGGAAAAAGATAAAATGAGAAAAAATCAGCCAGGAATATAAAAATAAATTGTAAGAGCTTTTGCATGTATATCAAAGGAAGAGAGTGGCTGAAGCAAACATTGGTCCCTTAGAAGCAGAGACAGGAGAAATTATCATGGGGAATGAGGAAATGGCAGAGACTTCAAATAATTATTGTGTCTGGCTTCACAGTAGAAGACACAAGTTGCATACCAAAAATAGAGGACAACCTAGAGGCTAATAAGAGTGAAGAAATTAATATCAACAGATAAAAAGTATTGGACAAACTTAAGGGACTAAAATCTGACAAATCCCCAGAACCGGATAGCTACCTCTTTTAGAAGCCTAGGATATAGAGGTGGCGGATGTGCTGGCTATGATTTTCCAAAATTCTCTAGATTCTGGAACGGTCCCAGCAGATTGGAAGTGAGCAAGTGTAACAGTAATATTCGAGAAAGGAGGGAGTGAGAAAACCAGGAACTACAGGCCAGTTAGCCATACATCAATCATCAGGAAAGTCCTGGGATCTATGATTAAGGAAGTCTTAACAATGCACTTAGAAAAAGAGTCTGATCAGACAAAGTCAACATGATTTTACTAAAGGGATAGCATGTTTGAAAAACTTCTAAGAGTTTTTGTGGATGTAACCAGTAGGGTAGATAAAAGAGAACCAGTAGGTGCTGTATACCTGGAATTCCAAAAAGGATTCGACAAGGTACCATACAGAAGGTTAATAGGCAATATAAGGACTCATGCAGTTGGCGGTAATATATCGTCATGGATAGAGGATAGTGTCCTTCCAAGTGACCATTAATTTTGCCTGGATTGTGGACTCTAGATGTTTCCCCATCACCAACATTAGGCTGACTGACCTGCAGTTACCCGATTTACATTTCCTCCAATCACCAGGTACGAGAACGCAAGTAGAATCACATACGGCTCGAAACATTAACTCTGTTTCTCTATCCACAGATGCTGCCAGACCTGCTGACTATTTCCAGCACTTTCTGTACTTATTTGAATTTCTACTAATCACTCTTCTTGCTCTTAACTGATGCCTTCCCATTACTGACTTAGAGGCCAATGGAAATAGTTTGTTTAAGTTTAACATCTTTATTATTACATGACCTGTCTAGTCTCCCACATTCTTCCCTCTGCAAACTTGGGCTCAATCAAAACTCTGCTGCTTCTGTCCTACATCCGCTTACACATCATCGCATACTTGCTGACCTACAATAGCTTCCATTTAAGTAACGCCTTGATTTTAAAATTCTCATCCTGGTTTTCAAATGACCCTGCCCAAACTCCTCCAGGATAAAGTCATCACCACTGCCCCACCACTCACCAAGCCAAGATCTCTGCACTCATCCAATTCTGCCATTTGGAGAATTCCTAATAATAATCGCTCCAACACGGTGGCCATGCCTTCAGGTGCAAAGGTCCTAAGCTCTGGAATTCCCTCCCTCTCCGGTTCTCTACCTCTCATCCTGAAGACACTCCTTAAAATCAACTTTTGGTCACATGACCTATCTTCTTATGCAGCTCAGTGTCAAGTTTGCTTGAGGCATTTCTTTGTTTTTTATTCATTCATGGGATCTGGGTGTCACTGGCTGGGCCCGCATTTATTGCCCATCCCTAATTGCCCTTGAGAAGGTGGTGATGAGCTGCCTTCTTGAACCGCTGCAGTCCATGTGGTATAGGTACAGTGCTGTTAGGGAGGGAGTTCCAGGATTTTGACCCAGCGACAGTGAAGGAATGGCGATATATTTCCAAGTCAGGATGGTGAGTGACATGGAGGGGAACTTCCAGGTGGTGGTGTTCTTCTAGATGGTAGTGGTCGTGGGTTTGGAAGGTGCTGTCTAAGGAGCCTCGGTGAGTTTCTGCAGTGCATCTTGTAGATGGTACACACTGCTGCCACTGTGTGTCAGTGATGGAGGGATGAACGTTTGTGGATGGGGTGCCAATCAAGTGGGCTGCTTTGTCCTGAGTGGTGTCAAGCTTTGAGTGTTGCTGCAGCTGCACTCATCCAGGCTAGTGAAGGGTATTCCATCGTACTCCTGACTTGTGCCTTGTAGATGGCGGACAGGCTTTGAGGAGTCAGGAGATGAATTACTCACCACAGGATTCCTAGCCTCTGACCTGCTCTTGTAGCCACAGTATTTATATAGCTAGTCCAGTTCAGTTTCTGGTGAATGGTAACCCCCCCCAGGATGTTGATAGTAGGAGATTTAGCAATAGTAATGCCATTGAATGTCAAGGGGCGATGGTTAGATTCTCTCTTGTTGGAGATGGTCATTGCCTAGCACTTGTGTGGCGCGAATGTTACTTGCCACTTGTCATTCCAAGCCTGGATACTGTTCAGGTCTTGCTGCATTGGGACGTGGACTGCTTCAGTATCTGAGGGGTTGCGAATGGTGCTGAACATTGTGCAAACATCAGCGAACATCCCCACTTCTGACCTTATGATGGAAAGGAGGTCATTGATGAAGCAGCAGAAGATGGTTGGGCCTGGGATACATGTTAAACATGCTACACAAACACAAATTTCTATTGCTATACATCATTGAAACTCAATTCTAAACAGAGTTAGGAGATCATCTCATAACCTTTCAATTCCAAATGAAAATAAAAATAAAAACAGTTTCGCTGGTCTGTCCTCATAACTAAAGCTGCTTATATCATCTCTTCTGCACGTTCTGCATGGCTTAAATATCCTTCCCGTAGTAGACCATCTAAAACTGGACGCAATATTTTAATTGCTGCCAAAATAATCATTTGTATAGGGTTGGAACTCTCTTTTGGGCTCAATGTCTCTACTTATGAAATCAAAAATCTCAGATGCTTCGATCTAAGCCATCTAATTAATTTGTCTTTCAATATTTAAGGATTGGGTCCCTTAATCCCAAAGTCTCACTGTCAAACCACTTCTTTACTATTGACTATATCTGTTCAGATGGGAGCTTAAATGGGAGTTAATATAGATCAATGAGACAGATAAGAGATGTGAAGTTTTACATTTAATACAATACTATAATGGAATCAGCGATAATGGAGCAGGGAGGGGCCGTACACAACACCCAGGTCTCGGAGCAGGCCTAGATGCTGCTGTTTGAACCCAAGCCTGAACCGGGTGGCGGCAGCACCACCATCTATAGTATATAAAGCAGCAGCCTGTCACCATGGAAACCAATGTGCAGAAGCAGAATGAGATCATTGTGTTCATTGGCCGCGTTAACAAGGTGAAACAGCGTGTGTGTTGATGAGGGTGAGGGGTAGCTCTGGGTAGAGAGCTGTGGATTCCACTCATGTTATGACCACAATTGGTGTTAATTGCTGTGCAAACCAAATCCCAGAGGGAAACTTGGCTTATGGGCCATAACCTTTTTATTTTGTATTCTAAAAAAAGAAAAGATCTCAGCAGTAAGAGGTCCAGTAATAGTTTTGGGATTTTAAAAATTAAAACTAAAAGTTTTATTAACACGAATAAAAGAAAACTTAAGCACATAAGATTACAGTTGCACAATTAAGGTTAGTCTTACGATCATTTCCCTCAAAAAGACTCTCCACTTGATCAGACCCACAAGTAAACACCTTCCAAGCAACACTCCCTTATAGATATTTAACTGTACAAAATCCAATAATATTATCCAAGGCAAATTGCTGTAGCTTCAATAAAGGCATGCCATATGACCATGTATCTAGCTTCCATTCTGCTGTGGAAAACTAAACTTTAGAATGAAACTGTTTTTTGTTGCCCAAGACTTTTCTGGCTTGACTGGATGGTTGATTCAAACTGCATCTCCTCCCAGCCCAGCTCACCTCAACAGCTCAAACAGCAACTCTAGCTATAGCTATCCTAAGCCCTCCACAGTAACTCTGAAATATCTTTTTTTCACCTTTCATTTCAGGTTCCATTGTTCTCACACCACTTTGAAACACAAATCCTTCCAAATATAAAATCTTTCATGTCTCTATCTTGTCTTTGCTTTCGGGTCAACAAAATTTAATATCCCCTTCTATTTACCTATGGAACTCCTGCAAGATGCAAACATGTTTCTTTGTACCTCTGACTCCCCTTTGATATTCAAAGAAACTCTCAACTTATCTTAAAATGCAAACGCTAGATCTAACCTATTTACCTGTTCCTCAAACATAACACCTCTATCCTCTTCATTTTTTAAACCCCCCAGACAATCTGTCTCCTATTAATCTCTGCCCCGCTTAATTAAATCATACACACACACACTCAAGACTTTTCCACAGAATAACACAATATTACCCAAAAATATTTATTTAAAAAAACATCCATTTCTCACACTTTGTTGGCGCAGTGTGGAGAGGCTACTTGGGCCTCCTGGAGGACAGCATTGGGAAAATTCACAGGTCCTGTATTTGTACCCCTACATGGGCGAAAAAAACCCACGCTCCCGTGACCCAGAGGGTGGGAGAAGAAATAGATCCATGTGACCAGGTTTTCGAGGGAGAAGGTGGTGGTGGCTCAGCTGGAAATGGAAAACCCGAAGGCTGGATGTAGGAGCAGGCAGTAAGCACGATACAAGGTTGCTGCCACTGTTTCTGTTACTTTGAAGCGACTGAACAACCAGAATTGGCCATAGAGTGTACAAAGTTGTTGCTGGTGGTTCAGATAAGTTATTCTGGTGGATTCACGCAGCCCAGACAGACAAGAGCAGAGCTGAAAAGGTTCTGGAGAAGTGTATCATTTTGTTGAAAATTATACCTGTAAACCTGGGTTGAATGGGAGCTGCTGCCAGTTGAAAATCAGTGGCTAATTCCTCAAAGGAAAGGAGCTGGAATTCTACCCGAGGAAAACTGAGCCTTCAAGGACTTTGTGGCTGAAATTGGTGTGGTGTTTGCCGAGTGGGCTGCCCAGTAAATTTGAGAGATCGATCTTTATTGTATCTGCGATTTAACTTCTAACTTATATTGGCTGTGATTTGCCTGTTAATTCATGTTCAATTTATGTTGATTTTGGTTTGATTGTCAAAGGAGAGGTTGTAAAAAGCTGAAATTTTGTCCACTGAGGTCATTTGGTAAATTTGGTTTGTTGATCTCCATGGGGATCATAACCATTTAAATTTGAACGAATAGGAATACAGTGGAAACCAATGTATTCCAGCAAAGAACACATGATTTGCCTTTAACACTCTCAAACTGGTACATTTTGCATGGACAAATATAGGTACACCAGCCTAGTAATTATGCAACTGGTAATTCAGAGACCCAGAAAAATAATCCAGGGGATATATGAGTTCAAATACTACCATGGCAGCTTGAGAATTTAAATTCAGCTTTTTAAAAATTTGTCAAATCAGTAAAAGTGACCATGAAGCTGTCAGATTGAGTGAATCAGTTGGATGTTTAAAACAACGCCCTCGGGGAAAGGAAACTGGCCACCCTTAGTCAGTTTGGCCGATGTGTGACTCCAGTCCCATGCCAATGTGGTTGACTTTTCACTGACCTCTGATGTGACCCAGCAAGCCACTCAGTTGTATCAAACCACGAGAAAGAAAAGCAAAAGTCAAACTGGATTGACAACTTGGATGTGTCCAAAGCATCGTATCAGAACACAGCAAAGGCATACCCATATTTATTTCACAAATGGGAAGGCATTTTAATATTTTCAGCAGTATGGAGATTAAATCAACGGATTATCATCTTGGATTGAAGCTTGTGATCAAAGGCCATATTAGGCACCAGAGTGAAAACTGCACATACATTGCATACTCAGTCGGGGCACTGTTATCACAGAGTGAGGGATCATCCAGACACAGAAGAAAGCAACAAGGATGAACGACAGAGGAAAGAGCTGTGAGGAGCAATTTGATAAATGAAGGCTTTTAGGTTGGGGGGGGAGTTGGTTTAGAGAGGTACATAAGATATATAATGGAGTACAGAAAATGCTTTACGGTGCTACAGCAGCAGGATAAAAAGGCACCTGGGTTGTGAAGCAAAGTCTCTCCAAATAACCCAAAAAAACTGGTGCCAAAGTTAAGAGAGCTGTACCATAGACTAATCAAGCAAGTCTGGCAAAAGTCATGCTCTCAGATTTCCAACATAAGACCATAAGACACAGGAGCAGAAATTAGGCCATTCGGCCCATCGAGTCTGCTCCGCCATTCAATCATGGTTGATAAGTTTCTTAACCCCATTCTCCCGCCTTCTCCCCGTAACCTTTGATCCCCTTACCAATCAAGAACCTATCTATCTCGGTCTTAAATACGCTCAATGACCTGGCCTCCACAGCCTTCTGTGGCAATGAATTCCATAGATTCACCACTCTCTGGCTAAAGAAGTTTCTCCTCATCTCTGTTCTAAAAGGTCTTCCCTTTACTCTGAGGCTGTGCCCTCGGGTCCTAGTCTCTCCTACTAATGGAAACATCTTCCCCACATCCACTCTATCCAGGCCTTTCAGTATTCTGTAAGTTTCAATCAGATCCCCCCTCATCCTTCTAACCTCCATCAACTATAGACCCAGAGTCCTCAAACGTTTCTCATATGTTAAGCCTTTCATTCCTGGGATCATTCTCGTGAACCTCCTCTGGACCCTCTCCAGGGCCAGCACATCCTTCCTGAGATACGGGGCCCAAAATTGCTCACAATATTCTAAATTTGGTCTGACCAGAGCCTTATAAAGCCTCAGCAGCACATCCCTGCTTTTATATTCTAGTCCTCTCAAAATAAATTCCAACATTGCATTTGCCTTCCTAACTACCGACTCAACCTGCAAGTTAACCTTAAGAGAATTGTGGACTAGGACTCCCAAGTCCCTTTGCACTCCAGACTTCTGAATTCTCTCCCCATTAAGAAAATAGTCGATGCCTCTATTCTTCCTACCAAAGTGCATGACCTCACACTTCCCCACGTTGTATTCCATCTGCCACTTCTTTGCCCATTCTCCTAACCTGTCCAAATCTTTCTGCAGCCTCCCAGCCTCCTCAATACTACCTGTCCCTCTACCTATCTTTGTATCATCTGCAAAATTAGGCAGAAAGCCCTCAGTTCCTTCATCTAGATCATTAATGTATAAAGTGAAAAGTTGTGGTCCCAACACTGACCCCTGCGGAACTCCACTAGTCACCAGCCACCATCCTGAGAAGGACACCCTTATCCCCACTCTCTGCCTCCTGCCAGACAGCCAATCTTCTATCCATGCTAGTACCTTGCCTCTAACGCCATGGGCTCTTATCTTACTGAGCAGCCTCCTATGCGGCACCTTGTCAAAGGCTTTCTGGAAGTCCAAGTAGATAACATCCATTGGCTCTCCCTTGTCTAACCTACTCGTTACCTCCTCAAAGAATTCTAACAGATTTGTCAGGCATGACCTCCCCTTGATGAAACCATGCTGACTTTGCCTTATTTTACCATGTACTTCCAAGTATCCTGAAATCTCATCCTTAATAATGGACTCTAAAATCTTACCAAAGACCGAGGTCAGGCTAATTGGCCTGTAATTTCCCGTCTTTTGCCTCACTCCCTTCTTAAACAGGGGGGTTACATTAGTGATTTTCCAGTCCTCTGGGACCCTCCCTGACTCCAGTGATTCCTGAAGGATCACCACTAACGCCTCCACTATCTCTTCAGCTATCTCCTTCAGAACTCTGGGGTGTAATCCATCTGGTCCTGGTGATTTATCCACCTTCAGACCTTTCAGTTTTCCTAGCACCTTCTCCTTGGTAATGGCCACCATACTCACCTCTGCCCCCAACTCTCTTGAACTTTGGGGATGTCATTCGTGTCTTCCACTGTGAAGACTGACGCAAAGTACCTATTCAGTTCCTCCGCCATTTCTTTGTTCCCCACTACTACTTCTCCAGCGTCATTTTCCAGCAGCCCAATGTCCACTTTTGCCTCTCTCTTACCCTTTATATATCTAAAAAAAACTCTTGCAATCTTCTTTTATATTACTGGCTAGTTTACCCTCATATTTAATCTTCTCCCTCCTTATTTCTTTTTTAATTGTCTTCTGTTGGTCTTTGTAGGCTTCCCAATCCTCTGGTTTCCCACTGCTCTTTGCCGCATTGTATGCTTTCTCTTTAGCTTTTATGCTGTCCCTGACTTCCCTTGTCATCCATGGTTGCTTTGTCCTCCCTTTAGTATGCTTCTTCTTCCTAGGGATGAATTTTTGCTGTGTCTCCCAAATTACTCCCAGAAACTCCTGCCATTGCTGTTCCACTGTCTTTCCTGCTAGGCTCATCTCCCAGTCAATTCTGGCCATCTCCTCCCTCATGCCTCTGTAGTTGCCTTTATTCAACTGTTACATCTGATTCCAGCTTTTTCCTCTCAAATTGCAGGGTAAATTCTATCATATTATGGTCACTTCCTCCTAAGGGTTCCTTCACCTTCAGCTCCCTTATCAAATCTGCCTCATTACACATCACTAAATCTAGAATTGCCTGTTCCCTAGTGGGCTCCACCACAAGCTGCTCCAAAAAGCCATCTCGTAGACACTCCACAAATTCCTTTTCTTAGGATCCACTACCAACCTGATTTTCCCAGTCTACCTGCATATTGAAATCCCCCATGATCACTGTAATCTTGCCTTTCATACACGCCTTTTCTATCTCCTGGTGTATCTTGTGCCCCACATCCGGACTACTGTTCAGAGGCCTGTACATAACTCCCATTATGGCTTTTTTACCTTTGCGATTCCTCAACTCTACCCATGCAGATTCTACATCATCTGACCCTACGTCGTTTCTTGCTATCGATTTAATTTCATTTCCTACTAACAAAGCAACCCCACCCCCTCTGCCAACCTGCCTATCTTTTCGATAGGATGTATATCCTTGGATATTTAGCTCCCAGTCCTGATCCCCTTGCAGTCCATGCCTCCGTGATGCCCACGCACATCATTCCTTCCAATTTCGATCTGCGCCACAGGCTCATTTACCTTATTTTGTATACTGCGTGCATTCAGATACAACACCTTCAGTCCTGTATTTCCTGTCCCCTTTCTCATTGTCGTCCCTTTATCTGATATGCTTGAAGTTAGATTCCTAGCCCTTTCCAAACACTCTGTCCTATTTTGTGTTCTGGAGACTTTAATAGCCTCTCCTGGGCTCTCCTTTCTTTTCAGTTTTTTCATAATTTTCCATGAAGTCAAATCCACCACCCCCCCCACACACTAACCTGCTGCTTTGTTTCCCAGTAGTCATATTTCTTGGAGCTTTTACCCTTCCCTCCCCCCCCAGCCTTTCTAGTTTAAAGTCCTGTTGACCACCCTATTTACCCTTTTCGCTAGAACATTGGTCCCGATCGGTTCAGGTGGAGACAGTCCCAACGGTACAGATCCCTCCTGTTCCAATACTGATGCCAGTGCCCCACGAAATGGAACCCCTCTTTCCCGCACCACTCCTTTAGCCACGTGTTTACTTCCCTTATTCTCGTGTCCCTATGCCAATTCGCACGTGGCTCGGGTAGTAATCCGGAGATTATAACCTTTGAGGACCTGTTCTTTTAGTTCCTAGTTCCTGATAATCCTAAAACAGGTCCTCTTTCCTAGTCTTACCTATGTTATTTGTCCCGACGTGGTACCACAAAAACTGGATCCTCCCCCTCCAAGGATGCAGGCAACAGGTCTATGGGAACACTACCACTTCCGATTTGCCCTCCAAGCCACACACCAGCCCAACTTGGACATATATCACCATTCCTTCGTCATCACTGTGTCAAACTCCTGAAACACCCTGCCCAGCAGCATTGTGGGATCCACTGCACCACAAGGACTGCAGTGGTTCAAGGCAGCAGCTCAGCACCACCTTTTCAAGGGCCACTAGGAATGAGCACTAAATACAAACTTTCCAAGTAGTGCCCACGTACTGAGAACCATTTTTATAATTCAGCAAGGATAACAGTTCCCTGTCGCTTGCCATTTCAACACACCACCTTGCTTTCATGCCCATGTGTCCGTCCTTGGCCTGCTGCATTGTTCCAGTGAAGCTCAACGCAAACTGGAGGAACAGCACCTCATCTTCCGACTAGTACTTAACAGCCTTCCAGACTGAATATTGAGTTCAACAACTTTAGATCATGAACTCTCTCCTCCAACCCCTCCCCCTTTCCGATTTCCCCTTTTTCCAATAATTTATATACATTTTTCTTTTCCCACCTGTTTCCAATATTTTTAAATGTATTTCCATCCATTGTTTTATCTCTACCTTTTAGCCTATTTCGATACCCCCCCCCCCCCCCCACCCCACCCCCACTAGGGCCATCTGTCCCTTTCTCGTCCTGCTTTCTACCCTTAATGTCACCATTAACACATTTCTTAGCTAATATCACCACCGTCAACACCTCTTTGTCCTTTTGTCTATGACATCTTTTGGCAATCTCCACCTATCACTGGCCCTCTATCCAGCTCTACCTGTCCCAATACCCCTTTAAACCAGCTTATATTTCACCTCTTTTCTATTTTTCCTTAGTTCTGATGAAGAGTCATTTGGACTCGAAATGTTAACTGTATCCCGCTCCGCAGATGCTGTCAGACCTGCTGAGTTTTTCCAGGTATTTTTGTTTTTGTCCTTAATAATTAATATCATTTGTAATTGAAACCAGTTTCTCCTTAAAGCCTTGCCTACTTTACAGTCCGACCAGAGTCACTAGCATACTAAGCAGAAAAATATTTATAATAATTGAAAGGAGAAAATAACAATTTTACTTACTGTGTTTCAAGGGCACAAGTTCAGGGTTTTTAGGCTCCTTCAGCTTAAATTGAACATCGCCAATGCTAATTGTGTCACCTACAAATTTAAAAATAGGCAGAGTAAATCTTCACATTTTAAAAAGATTTGCCACTTCACTCAACTGCATTATGAATTGAAAAACATCCCCAGCCAGTTAACAGTAATACAGATGCAGCATACAATACTGAACGCCGCCATTCAGGTTGCAGTCCTTTGCCATTGCACCTCGCTTTTCTGAAATCTTCAAACCACCTGTTGTCATTCCATCAGTGGATGATTCCAATGGGTCACAACTGCTTTAATTATTCATAAGTCACCAGTATCAGACCCAAAACAGCAACACTACATTTGACAAGCTCAATCCCTGACATCTGTATTTCTCAGCAACCAAACAATTATTTAAAATGTGAGGACACAATTTTTAATTTAAATACATTCGTTCCCAAGATTGAGTTCATCCTTCCCGACAACCATGTGCAAACTCTTTGTCACCCTACGATAAAAAGTACTGAATTGAAGGAAGAAATTCAGAACCAAATGAGAT